>NC_061489.1:6867529-7167529 GCF_022539355.2 Hippoglossus stenolepis
CAGCCTCCATTTCTTCAAGCAATGAGCTGCAGCTGCCATCACACTGGGATGACTCCATGAACTCATGTTTGCTGTCCTGGCTCCAAATGGTGGAATGAGCTCCCATGGACATCCGACATCAGAAAGTTTACACATCTTCCGCCGCAAACTAAAACACACCTCTTCCGTCATACCTTGAAAAACATTTCTAAACTAACAATTTAGTAGCACCTAAATGGCACTTACTTATAGCACTTGTAGTTTTGCTTTTTGAAGAAATGTTACTTTGATTGTTGTTGTTCTGGGTTTGTACCTCATGGTTGAATGCACTTATTGTAAGTCGCTTGGATAAAGCGTCAGCTAAATGAAAATGTAAATGTAAGAGAACGTGACCCTTTCTAAATTCTGCGCTAGAAAACTACAGAGATGCAAGAAGCCAAAGGACCCTGCACTCCAACAGATACAACTGACTTTCCTCCTGATACACTAAAATGACAGAACTTTTTCACAATGACATTTGCTGTTGAATCATTTATTATAGCAGGAATTGCAATCATTGTTCACCAGGTGTTTTTTCCAGCTATAACAAATTTTGACATTGTATGGATTAACTCCGGGTTGCTGCTGTTTCCTGACAAAATTAAATATTTGTATCTCTGTTTCTCATTACTGCTACTGTTTACTAATTCTACTATCATGAAAACAACATTAAATCTATTTAGTATCACTACTAGTATAGTATATGTTATGGAATTGTCAGAGACACCGTCTCCTCTCTGTGGGGCATAGTGCAGCTGGCTGTCGTGTTTGGGGAAGTGCGAGAGCTTGGCTAAGGTCAAAGGTATCATTCCAGACACTACAGATATGAGACTGCTGTCGTGTTCTTATCATGAGATTTGGAATAATGAGTTTCTCAGACTGGAGTTGTCTTAGAGTTTTAATTATTAGTTTCAGCAGAGGGTTACACAGCCAGCAACATGGCTCAGAGTGCAAACCACGCAGTAGTGAAAAAGGAAGGTTTTTGGTACAATGTGATAAATAGGAAACAAGACAGAAAGTGACAGGAAATGTCTGCTGTCTGGCATCACTGTTACAGAAAGAGGAATCAAAACCTTAGCACACAGTTGCACAGATAAAGGTCAACAGAAGGTGAAATTAATAAGTAAGGGCATGAACCTTGAGTTTGCTTCTGCTATGCACAGAAAAACAGTCAAAACAGTAGTAGGACATTCATCACAGTAGTAAGACATTGACTATGGAATTTTCACCACACTGCGTAAGCAGGGCAATACTGTCTCCAGGAACTAGAAAATACATTTGATTGTTTAGGAATTAGCTGACCCTAATAGATTAAATGATCAGGGGTTGGAAGTGGACTGCAGGAAAGAGACTTCCAGAACATGAGAGCACATCGTACAGTTGTATTGATGAATTCGATTTTCATTTTTTATATATTTATTGAAGCCAAGCTTCAATAAATATTTCAGCATAAGACATCATAGGGCTCCTGAACACGTATAATACATGTAAAGAAAATGCAGATGTTGTAATTGATTAACTAAAGCTGGTAACAGTTGGTTAGAGAGCAAAGTGTGTGGTGGTGAAGAAGTTAAAAAAATAAAAAGACGCAGGGTTGTGTGTTTCTGACCCCAGCAGAGCCATAAAGAGGGCTGTTTTGTTTTCTGGGGCGGCTTCGGGCTGCACTCGACACAGAGGGAACCACCTGAGGTTTAAACTATAGAAAATACGTTTTTGAAGTAGTACGAAGAGGCCTATTTCATTTGAATCAATAACTGGGATAATCTACTCTGTGTCCTTTGGGAAAAGTAGGGGCTCCATTTGGATTCCTGATCCAGGAGTCTAGGCGCCGATAGTTTTAAGAGTGTGTACACAAGGTGAAATACTTTCTGTGTTTTCGTCCATTTTGATATGAAGAAGAAAAGTGTGACATCTTTGATGCTGCTGCAGTATTGATATCTGTTGATGTATAATGTCTTAAATGTGATTGTGAAAAAGGGTAACGAATCGTCAAAAGCAGTGAGTGCAGGTGATTCTACAACAAGACAAACAAATTCACCAAAATGTATGAGAAATAAAATGGTAGCAATGTGGAACAGAAAGGTCAACCTGTCAGTGATATGCTACATGCTGAAGCAAGCGCACACACCGCCCAAATCAGATCCCACATCACATTTTAAAGCAATGTTTTCTCTACAAATACCGGATGGTAACATGTATTCCCTTTTTCTTCATTAATGAATGAATGAATGAATCCTTGTCAGAACAACAAAAAAAGTGAGAAAGTGGTTTCAACTGATCCAAAACTGTCGAATACAAATAATACAAATCCCTTTTTAGCTGCTTATGTGACTGTCACAGGCAAAGAAGGTACAGGCAGTGGCAGTTCTCTTTCAACAATCGTTTCTTGTGTCTCACTATGGGACACGCCCTCCACGCTGTCCCCCAGAAGCAATTTTACACTGGCAGGCAGACTGTCTGTCACTAGAGGAGGGACTTCTTCCTACTATATATAGACCTGACGTCATGTCATCACTTCAGTCTAAGACCTCTTCTCAATCGGTCGACGAGCGCTACCTGAATGCTGCATAGCTTCTTGAGTTTAGTAGCTAGTCACCATACTAGCTACTCACCGCTTCCAACTTTATCGGAAGAGATGGCCACCATGGACCCTGCGACTGCCCTCACCATGGACAAGAGCAAGGTACCACCGAGGTTGTGCACATGTGGTAACAAAATCTCGGGGGCAGATACCCACTCTGTATGTTCGATCTGGAACACGGCTGAAAAACACTAGCATCCCCGGGCAGCTGTGAGCACAGTGCACGCCTTATCACAAAAACCAGCCGACGCAAGCTAGCGCACCCAGCTAGCTTGTCAGTGGTGGATCCTTTGATGGGGTAGCCATCCCACATCCACAGGCGATAGCGAAGAGCACCCAGGGAAACCCCTTACCCGCGGGAGCAAGCTGGGGTAAGGTTTGGGTTAGATCATCTCGATGCCGTTGCACAGCGAGCACGAAACCGACCTAATGTCCGGACAGGGCGTAATTGTCGGTGGTGACTCCGACTCAGTGGAGTCCATTAGTTCTGCCCGGCGATGTGAGGAGGTGTTCCGCTATCCCCGGGTCTGTTGGGTGCAGGATCCTTTGGCTTTTTTCTGATATCTGTGGGGTTTCTACCAAGAAAGTGTTGTATTCTCTTCAAGATTGAGGGTTTGTGCTTGTGCACTCTGTGCTTTTGAAAACAATTGGCTGCGGCTCCACAGAGCTCTCTGCAGCACTGACCTTTCTCTTCTCTCTTCTTCTTCACGTCACGTGATCATGCGCTTCGTGAAAAAACAAAAACATAGTGGACATTCATTTTATACTTTATGGGAACAAATATTTCGTCAGTTAAATGTGTTTTTGATCAACTTTTGAAGCAGAAAATGTTATTTTTATTTTCATACCTTCCCTTCAGATGTGAAGGTATGATCTGTTGCTTCGTTAGTTTTTATCGGATTTCTTTTGTTGTTATGGTTTTTGCTATGGACGCTTCCCTGCCACCATAGGCCGACACCCACATGTAAGGCAACCACAGCTTAAAACTCCCAAACCGGGACCATTGTGCTCTCGGCTTTATGCCGTTGATGTGGTACTTTGGTGACTGAGCCCTGGAGCTCTTTGGAAACTTCTCCTAGCATTACAGCTACAACTGCCAGTATGGGCATGTTGGTCTGTTCAGCTCAAGGCCATTAGCAACAGGCATGAAAATGAGTGATTGACAGGCTTAAGTCAACAACTAGTATCACACTGACAGGTCCTGTCAGAGAGAGATGCAAGCTCCGTGACAACGGAACATCACATCGGTGTTTTGTTAACTTTTTTTACAAAGGGTTACGTAACTAAAAGAATGCCGAACCTGCTAACCCTCCATGTAAGCGCTGAAAACATATGTAATGCAGTATAATTGTTATTTTTAATTTGATTAAACCGAGAAATTAGGTAGTAAATTTGGAAAACATTTTAGTGTTTAATAGAAACTGGAACAGCCTAGAATTAGGGAATTATTCACCTCCCTGGTTTTAGAGGTTTCTGACTACCGAGTCAGACGCCGAATGGCTGAAAACCGTAGAGTATGAAGACCGGCCCCAGGAGAAGAGAGGGGAGAGCTGGAGCAAGGCACAACGGGACTTAGCTGACAGAGACAATGTGAGAGCAAACAAAGTGTATATTTTTATTCTGCAAATTAGTAATGATTCTATCTACTTGCCTGAACCATCAAATGTCGCGATTACGCTGTAGATGTTGTAGTGGGGTCAAATCTACTCGTGACTGGAGAATGCAAACGAGTGAGAATGCGTCATATCTGGCCCAGAGGTCACTCATAATTGCGGTGTGATATTGTTTATCTTTAACTACTAATTATACTTAAAGAAAAACTCAGTTCTTTGAAAATTATTAATCAATGCAACAGTCTGCATGTATTTGATTATTCAAATTCTATTTATTTCTCTGAGACGGTGGTCTATACCCAACATTAGTCAGTTGTGACTGCTAAAGCTAACTGCAGCCACACTGAAGCTAACAATACAAAGTAACATTAAAAATAATCCCCAGATTGTTTTCAAGTAAGATAAGGTGTCACATCCAACAAGAGTTAGTTTGATGAGCAAAGTTGGGTATATATATTCACAATGCTATTATGTACTATATAGTCTGACAGCATAAAAAGCTGCTTTAATACAGTCAATTCAGATAGCTTACACTATTTCTGCCAGATTTCAGAGCATAAAAACTAAGATATCAAATAGTTCAGTAATGTTAGTTCTATATCAGTCCAGAACTGTTAATATCATGACACATCTATAATGAGAAATATTTTTTTAATGTGATTTTACTTTAATGACATAACATCTGTGGAACAACTGAATTCCATTCAAAGTTCTTGTTTGGCTCACATTTTGTTGTATTGTTCAGCAGAAGTAATATGTCTGCAAAGTCCAGAAGAACTGAGAGTCAAGACTTACACAGGGATGTCCTTATATACTTGTAGTAAGCAACGACTTAAAAGACACTCTAATAATAATAATAATGATGGGAGCTCATTTCACTATTTTGGAGCCAGGACATAGACAGTCGTGATTTTGATAGAGGTTTAGCTGCAGCAGGGAGCAACAAGCCATTGGGCTTCAAGCAGAGCTGGAGTGAACGGCTGGGGTGTAACGCTGACCATGTCCTGATGTAGACCTGATCCGTTCGCAGCACGGTACGCAAGTACTAATGTTTGGAATGGATGGTACAGCCACCAAACGAAAGGGAAGGGAGCGGAGGATGGAGTAGTGGAGTGAATTTAAGAAGGTTAAAACTAGTCGAGCTGCTGCACATCCTGAATGAGCTGCAGAGGTCGGATGGCAGTGCAGCAGGCAGACCTGCCAGGAGGGAGTTACAATAGTCTAGGGCGCAGATGACCAGGGCCTGACCAGAACCTGCACCCGCCTTCTGAGGAGAAGGGGACGTATCTCCTGATGTTGTACAGCATGAATCTACATGCCGGGTTCACGCTGGACGTTGATTCACTGATTTTCTTGTCTGGCTCATAACTGACTTCATGAGTCATCCCTGGGTGTGATGGCAGCTGCAGCTCCATTACCAAGAAATGGAGGCTGACTCTTCATCAGCACCGTCATCCCGGGTCTGTTGGGTGCAGGACTTTGGCTATTTCTTGATATCTGTGGGTTTCTCAGTCCACAAAGTGTTGCATTCTCTTCCAGATTGAGGGCTTTCTCTCTTTTTTAGAGCAGCAAGATAGTTTTGGGATTAAAACTCTATTTTCACCAGTTCCCGTTGGTAAACTTCATTTTCCTCCATGTCCACATGGAACTCACAATAATTTCTTTTCTTTCATTTTCCTTGTCTTCTGCTTATCTTCTTCTTCCCTTTCCTTTGTCTTCTGGTTTTCAGACCTGATTTCTTGTCTGGCTCATAACTGACTTCATGAGCACTGTCATCCCCCTGGTGTGATGGCAGCTACAGCTCCATTGCTTGAAGAAATGGAGATTGACTCTTCATCAGCACCGTCATCTCGGTTCAGCGTGGTGCAGATCCTTTGGCTTCTTCGATATCTGTGGGTTTCTCAGTCCAAGAAAGTGTTGCATTCTTCTTCCAGATTGAGGGCTTTCTCTTCTTTAGAGCAGCAAGATAGTTTTTTGGGATTAAAACTTCTATTTTCACCAGTTCCTGCTGGTGAAACTTCATTTTCCATGTCCACCTGGAACTCACAATCAATTTCTTCTTCACTTTCCTTTGTCTGCATATCTTCTTCTTCCCTTTCTTTTTGTCATCTGCTTTTCTTCTTCTTTCTTTCCCCTTTGTCTTCAGCTTTTTTCTTCTTTCTTCTTCTTTCTTTCCCTTTGTCTTCTTCTTGTCAGACCTGATTTTCCTTGTCTGGTCTATGCACTGACTTCATGAGCACTGTCATCCCCGGGTGTGATGGCAGCTGCAGCTCCATTGCTTTGGAAGAAATGAGGCTGACTCCTTCATCAGCACCGCCATCCTCGGTCTGTTCGGGCAGGATGCTTTCTTCTTCTGTGTCTGTGGTTTCCTGTTCCCTAAAGTGTTGCGCTCTCTTCTCGAGATTGAAGGTATTTCTTCTTCTTCTCCTTTGTCTTCAGTTTTCTTCTTCTCCTCCTTTGTCTTCTGCTTCTTTTCTTCTTTCTTTCTTCTCTGCTTTGCTTTTTCTTTCCCTTTGTCTCTGCTTATCTTCTTCTTCCCTTCTCTCCTTTGTCTTCTGCTTATCTTCTCTTCCTTTCCTTTGTCTTCGCTTATCTTCTTTCTTTCCCTTTCCTTTGTCTTTCTGCTTTTTCTTCTTCTTTCTTTCCCTTTGTCTTCTGCTTGTCAGACTTTACCTTGTCTGGCTCATAACTGACTCTCATGAGCACTGTCATCCTCAGATGTGATGGCAGCTGCAGTCTAATGCTTGAAGGAATGGAGGATGACTCTTTATCACAGTCTTGATTTGTGACAGCATCAATGGAAGACTCATCTGAGCTTGTTTGCAGTATATTTGCCATGTCAACCATTGTAAAAAGGATGTTTAAGGGCTACACTGGACTAATTTAAGATGAGCATCAAGATGCAGACAATATTTTACGAGGTCTAAAAATCGCCATCCTGTCAAGCTCATTCTGTTTGTCTGGGGAATCTCTGTACTCTTCTAATTTCCACCAGAACATCCCAGTGACCATTCCAATTGTAGGGCTTTACACCCATTATCTTCTGGTACTCCTCTGGTGTCCTCAGTCTCCACCCTGTTTCCTTATTGAAGATAAAATACCTCCAGCTGTATACTCCAGACCACAGTACCTGATCCTTTGCCTCCCAGTAGGTGCACAATAGATTGTGCATCCAACTACACACAATTATAAGGGAGGGGATTTTGTCCAAAATAGAGGTAGAGCATGATGCAACCCACTCCCCACATATCAACAGCTTGGGAAAAGGAGAGACCCAAGCGCTCTCCGGTGCTGTGTATGCATTCTGCGACATTTCCATATTTCACTCGGTTCGGCTGGGAGGCCTGGCCAAAACTGGATCAGCTTGATCTTGAATGGTTCATACTTGTGATTGACAAGCATTATGTTGTCAAGTTTCAAGTCGGTATGCATGATGCCAACATCTGTATGGCCTCAACAGAGACCAGTAGCTGGTGTGTCACTAGACGAATTTGGCTGAGAGTCAGTGGCATCCATTCCTCTCACACATTAGGTTAAAAAGGCTTTGTCCAGCGATTCAAAGGCCAAATAAGAACAGTCCTTAAGCCTGAAAATGGCCAATGAATTTGACAACATGTTTTTCTGACTCAAGGTCCTCAATCACTTCCAACATCGCCACTTCATGAAGGAAGCGATTCATTCAGTTTTTGGATTTTTATGGCCACCATCTCACCCTTGTCAACACTGAAACACTTGAAGACTTGGCAGGGACATCTCTCACTGTGTGGGCCCATTATCAGATAGCAGCAGGTTCCATTGTAGAAAAAGCATGTCCCAATCTCTCCTCCTTCTTCTCCTCCTCCTCTCAGACATTGGTAAATCATTTGAGCTGGAAGTTGACATTGTCATTGTTTCTTTAGTTTTTCAGAAAATGTTCCTAAATACTTTTCAAAAGTAGTCCTTTCCCCAATGATACAATGATCACGGTTCTTCTTCGTCTTCTGTTCAGTTTATTAGCAGGTGGCAACTGGCTTTATAGAAGTAGGTTCAAAAGCAGACTAGTTCTTCTTAATTCTAGATAATAGGAAAAAAGACAACAAATGTGATGATGTCACCACAAAGACCAAAGGAATGTATTAATGTCTAAATAGTGAAATATATGAACTGGAAAGAACTTGTGCTAAATATAGATGCAACATAAAGTGTGGCAAGTTACTTGTTTCATCCAGGCATTCGGCTCAACCCTAATGTAATCTTTAATTTTAAATGCCCTTTTTTACTCAGGGTCATTCACAAGGCTAGTGTTGGAATCTCCATAAATTCTCCTTAGGTTTGTTATCTAAATGTAGTTTTAACATACCCCAGCATGATCAGAAATGTCCCTACCTCTGTCATGGATTTTATTTAGTATTTATTAATTGCATATGTATACTTTGTTAATGGTTTCATGTAAATATTTGTTGTATATTTATACTTTGATTTGTGGTGAATAAATAGCTTCACACGCCTGAACTGAACCTGTATCGTGTGTTTTTCCTCTGGGCGCCGACCGCTCGGGCATTCTAACAAGTTGTGTCAGAAGAAAAGGCCTGATAGCACACTGAGGAGAAAACACTCACAAGCATCCAGAGAGAAGCTGATGGAAAAAGATTCCATCACAAGAGCAGAGATGGAGGAGCAGGCACCAGTTCACAGATCCAGACACAGATGAGCATTGTTTTAGTTTTAAAGGTTAAAACCCCCCCTCTCTCATTTGCCTCAGTGGTTTGTTCTAATTCAATAAAATTTTATTTGTACAGCTTCAAATCATAACATACATTATCTCAAGGCACATTGGCATATAGGTATATATTCATAGAGAAACCTAACAGTTCCCACAATGAGCAAGCACTTTAAGGAACACTGTGGGAGAGAAAAACTGACCTATTAACGGGAAGAAACCTCAGCAGAACCAGACTCAATGTGGCGGCCATCTGCCTCGACCGGTTGGGGTGAGAAGAAAAAAATGGGGAAGAGAGATGTGTGGAAAAGAGGAGAAAAGAGAGAGAGATAGGGGGAGAGAACATCAGGTTTCTCTGACTAGTTATAATGAAAACAATAAGAGTGTAGATATGTTATTATTGATAGCAATAATTCATATAATATAATAATCATTATTATTATTATTGTCCTGGTCAAGCATAACTCCAAGGTTCTTCACAGAGCAGGGGCCAAGCTAATACCATCGAAGGTGACTATCTGGTCAGACAGGGTTTCTCTGAGATGTTTAGGCCAATTACAATGACCTCATCTTTGTGTGAATTTCGAAGTAAGAAGTTCTTTGTCATCCAGGCCTTAAAGGGGACATAGCATGCCCATTTTTACCACAAGTTGATATGGTTCCTTGGGTCTTAATGAAATGTCTGTAAATATACTTTTGGTCAAAATAACACAAGGATCATTTAAAACAGCAATCTTTACCCTGTATAAACAGCCCTCCACAGAGTGACCTGTTTTGAGTGCCTGTTCCTTTAAATGCTAATGAGCCAGCCCTCTCCCCATGATTTTAAACGATATAAATGACATATTTTATATGATATAAATGATCAAATATGCATCCCATACTTTGTATTTCTCCTTCTGTTGTCCTGGAGTTTTAATTTTCCCAATCACAATTAATGTCCTCTCTGCCCATCCATCACAAGCACACAAGCAGACAGACAGAGAGAGAAAGAGAGGGGGGCTTGGTGCAGACCATCATTTACCCCTGAACCCTGACATTTCAACGGGTACAACAACAAGCCGGAGAAAGCAGAATCGCGGGCTGACCTTATATACAGTCTATGGGGCTGACCAGCGCTGGAGAAATGCACCTGGGCAGTAAACAGCCAGGCGGCTGCGCATTGAGAACTGTGCGCTGCGCTGCCCGCAGCCTCCGGTGTAAACCCGCGTAATGAGTGTGGGGGACAGGGGGTGAGGTGGGGACGGGGGTGAGGTGGGGTGGGCCAAGGCCATGTAGGGAGACTTCCAGTGCCTTGTTACGACACAAAACCCAGGAAGCTCAATCGAGTCACTCAAGCATGACGTTTCTGACTTAGGAGGAACCATAACAAAACGCGCAAGTGTTTTTTTCCTGAGAGTTTTTGGGTTATAGACATGCCAGATACCCATATTAACGTGCAGAAGCACTCACAAAGTGGAATTTTGCATGCTATGTCTCCTTTAATGTTCTTGAGACATTCCCGGAGTTGAACAAAGTGATTTGATTCATTAGGTTTACAGATAAGTACAGCTATCCTGATATGTACAGCTATCCTGACTGAAAGTCTTCCCACAAACCATTATTCATAGGGATGCACTGATGGAAAAAGCCGATATTTGTTTATTACTTGAATAATATGAAAAACAGAAAAAGTGACAAGTGTAACTCTAGATGCCATGTTGAAATCCTTGGTGGTATTACTCCTCTTGAAATGTCGGTTGAACATGTCTTGCAAATTGCTAAACGGCGATCTTTCTCTGAGACAGTGAAGAAATCCCCACACAGCCGACGCTGCCGACATTGTCTCTGCTGTTTGTATGTAGTACCTGTTGCGCATGCACACCGACCGTATTCACGTCAGCCCATTCGCTTTGTTGTTGTATGTAAATTCGCTCAATGTCGGGTGTCGGGGTAAATGACGCATTCTCCATGTTTCCTTTAGCCCTCTCTCTTTTATCTATATGACTGCTTGTGTGGCTGTAGTGGATGGGCAGAGGGGGACATTTAATTATGTGATTGGGAAAATTAAAACTCCAGGACAACAGAAGGGGAATACAAAGTATGGGATGCATATTTGATCATTTATATCATATAAAATATGTCATTTATATTGTTTAAAATCATGGGGGGAGAGGGGGGCTGGCTCATTAGCATTTAAAGGAACAGGCACTCAAAACAGGTCACACGATTTATATCGTTTAAAATCATTTTTCAGTCTGTTTCCTGGCGCGATACACTTGCTCGCACGCCGAAACCATTTGTGAAGGGGCGCCAGATGCTGGGCGCTGCCTATCACAGCCCATGTGTGAACCGACAAAGGTTTAACAGGGGGTGGATGGGAGGCGCCTGGGCTTTCCTGGCGCTGGCGCGGCGCGGCGCTTCAGCGCCCGGTAAACCCGACGTCAGTGTACTATAATCTGATG
This sequence comes from Hippoglossus stenolepis, assembly GCF_022539355.2. NCBI lineage: Eukaryota > Metazoa > Chordata > Actinopteri > Pleuronectiformes > Pleuronectidae > Hippoglossus > Hippoglossus stenolepis. The sequence continues at coordinate 6,878,885 of NC_061489.1, forward strand.
CCAGATTGGCAGGCTGCAGAAAACATACCAATGAACATCGGCCAATGTTATCGGTGAAAGTCAAGTTTATTACCGATACGCCGATGGCAGTAAACGAGGCGAATATCGGCCGCTACCGATATACGGCCGATACATCGGTGCACCACTACTATCTAAGTAATCACACAGCTGGTTAGCAACGGCTTTTTCCATGATTTTGGGAATAAAGGGCAGGTTTGATATGGGTCTATAATTAATAGGTGGCTCTGTGGTTGGGGATGCGGGTGGTAGCGGCCCGGTGGCCGGTGGCTCTGTGGTCGGGGATGCGGGTGGTAGCGGCCCGGTGGCCGGTGGCTCTGTGGTCGGGGATGCGGGTGGTAGCGGCCCGGTGGCCGGTGGCTCTGTGGGTTGGGGATGCGGGTGTTAGAGGCCCGGTGGCTGGTAGCTCTGTGGTTAGGGATGGTTGTCATGAGACAGAAGGGGAGGATGCTGACATGGACGTGGACTCTGACTGTGAAAGTGGGTCAGTTGTAGGGAAGCGCTTCAGAGCATTGATTTGTATTCTCTGGACGAGATTAATATTTTCCTGGATGATACATTTGGGAAAACAGTGAAAGTGAGAGATTTTTTCCCAGATATTGGAAAGTTCATTCAGTCAGTTACCACATTACAAAAGGTGGTGGGGCTGAATCTATTAGATGAAAAGAAACGTTACCGCCTAAAGAAATTAGTCACCAGGGTAAGAAAATGGTTAAAGGTATCAAACACAAAAATGTTAAAAAAGATGAAAGTGTCAAAATAAATATGTTCTTAAATCACTGCGTTCCACCGTTGCCGTTTCTGCTGTCTCTCTCTCCTCTCTTCTCATGCAGGGTCTAAGGGTAGCATCTTTTAAATATGAACGGGGCAGAGATGTAAAGAAGAGAGCTGTCTTATCGGAAATAATTCAGCAGAAGAGATTTCGATGCTGTGTTTCTCCAAGAAACACATACTGACAGTCTCAATGAGATTGATTGGGGCTTATGGTGGGGGTGGAATATGTCCTCAGCCATGGGACAAATATAAGTGCAGGAGTTGCCATTCTTTTTTCTACAATAGCAAATGTAAATATAATCTCTCACTCAGAAATAATTCAAGAATCCCTGATTGTAAAAGCTGAAGTACAAGATTTTAAATTCAGTTTTTATTAATATCTATGCACCCAATCAAGGCTCTGAGCGGGAAAGAAGCTTTTAAAATTTAAACGAAACACTAAGTGGCATAGACCAGAGAATGTATTGTGTTGGGTGGAGACTGGAACTGCTGCACAGATTTTAAGTTAGACAGGACGGGGTGGAGCCACATGTTCAGTCATCTCTGCTTTATCCGGAGATCGTAACAAAAGTAGATCTGGTGGATGTGTGGAGGTTAAAGCATCCTTCAGCCTGGCAGTACACCTGGGTCAAAGTTTTAGATGGAAGGATCAGTGCAGCCAGGTTAGACAGGTTTTATCTTTCTGCCGGTTTTTAACTGTCAGATCCTCCCTGTTGGTTTTACTGATCATCATCTAGTTTTAATGGAGTTTATTTTATCCTCAACAGTAAAATCGAAGTCTTTTTGGCATTTTAACGTTAAATTATTGCATGATTTACTTTCAGAGAATTTTAAACTGTTTTGGGCTTTTTGGAAAATAAGAAAGACGGTTTTTTCCCGCCCAGTGGTGGGAAATAGGAAAGGCCCAAATCAGAGTGTTCTGTCAGCAGTACGCAGCCAACTCAATCGGCCAAAATAAAAGAGCCATTCAAAAGCTAGAGGAGGAGATCAGAAACCTGGAAGCTGTCCCAGTCACACAAAGCAACGGGGCAGGATGCAGAACGGCTCAAAACCAAGAGACAGGATTTAAACTCCTTTTACATGAAAGAGCCAAAGGAGCCTTTGGTCAGAGCCCGCTCTACTAAACTACATGATATGACGTCTGGACCACCTTCTTTTCTTTAACTTAGAGAAGTTTGCCTGAGGAAACAGATGGTGTCTCTGCCCTAGACGGAGAAGTGACCACAGAACCGGGCTAGGATGAGGAAGCATGCAGTAGAGTTCTACTCAGAGCTGTCTAGGGCAGTTCACTGTGATGTGGACTCTGCTGCAGAGCTGCTAGAAGGACTTCCTCAGCTGAGTCCTGGAAGAACAGTGATACATTAAACCTGACATCACCTTAGAGGAACTGACTGCGGCTGTGTCGGTGATGACGTCCGGAAAGGCCCCTGGAGTGGATGGATTACCTCTCTGTGATTTTTAAAAACATTTCTGGGGTGTTTTGGGACGAGATACATTGACATGTAGACGCCACAGTTCTCTCTGTTGCCTAAGAAGGGAGATCTTAGCCTTTAAAGAACTGGAGACCAGTGGCCCTTATGCACAGACTATAAGATCCTCTAAAGTTTTATCAAACCGACTGAAGACCTGCATCGAACAGCTGATCAACCCAGATCAATGTTACTGTGTGCCTGACAGATCTGGCTGGACAATCTGTTTTTAATAAGAGATGTGTGATGTGTAAATTATATAATGTAAATGGGTATTATTTCAATTGATCAAGAAAAAGCCTTTGACCGTGTGGATCACGATTTTTATTTTCAACCTGCAGGCTTTTGGTGTTCGGGGGTTCCTTCTGGTCAAGCTGCTGTATAGTGGGGCTGGCTGTGTGGTGAAGGTGGGGGGAGGGGCTTTGAGTTGTCCTTGCACAGTCACGAGAGGCATCAGCAGGGCTGCCCCCATCTCAGGACAACTGTACAGCATCGCTTTATCGAGCCTCTTCTGTGCAGGTTGGAGGAGCAGGCTGAGGGGTCTCTACTCTGCCGGGCTGGCCTACAACCTCCTGTGGTCAGTCTTTCCCAGCATATGCTGACGATGTTAATGTTTTTATCCATGACCAGCATGATGTCCAGCAACTTCAGGAAAGTCTGGTCTTTTATGGGAGCCTCTTCAGCCAGAGTCAACTGGGAGAAGAGTGAGGGGTTTTTAATGGTCAGTGGAGGCTCATGGACTGAGCCTGGTCTTCTGGAAATCTCCGGGGAAGGAATGGCATAAAAGTTCTAGGAGTCCATCTAGAAGTGAGGGATTTCAGAGGCAGAACTGGGAGGGGTGCTGAAAAGGTGGAGCGAAGTTGTCTAAATGGAAATGGTTGCTACCTTATCTGTCCTACAGGGAAGAGTTCTGATAGCGACAATTTGTCGCCTGCCTCTTTGGCACAGACTTATTGTGCTGGTGCCACCTCCAGGTCTGGTTGAAGATGTGCAGCATCGCCTGGTGAAGTTCTTCTGGTCTGGTCAGCACTGGCTGAGGGCATGTGCCCTGTATCTCCCTGTGGCAGAGGGAGGTCAGGTCTCATTGACATTGTGTCCAGAACTGCGCCTTCAACCCACACGGTGCAGAAGCGTTGCACGGCTGTGGTCTCTGCTGGTTGGCTCCTGCTCATCTGCTGCTTCGACAAGCTGGCCGTGGCTAGGGCTGGACAAACAGTTATTTCTAACTTCATCAACTGAAGCTGACCTGACTGGACTGACACCGCTCTGCCAGCCCGGTGGTGAACGCCTGTGACGCTGGAGGTCAAGCGGACTCCTGACCCCAGACCGGGATATGGCTGCTTATGAGCTGTTTTACAATGATTTCCTGAGAACTGACACCTTTTCCTCTACAACGCTAAGGAATAAGTTTATTAAGGCTGGCATCATCAAACTGGGCCACCTCACAAAGACATCCTGAAACACTCTGTGATGTCACCAACATCAGGTCCTCCAGCTCTGAAGAGGATTATGGAGGAAGCGTTGCAGTCCCTGTCTGTGCCACTGAGAGCGCTTAAGAAAATCGTACTCAGCTGACCAATGGGATGATGACTGGTGAGTACCTGTTTCCTTCTGATCGTCAGCCCTGCTGCTGACGGGTGGCTTAGGAGGGAGAGTGGACTGGCTTCTTTCCTTCAAAACACTGGTGCTGGGTAGTTTCAGCTCTTGTGGGAAGAAGCAGCTTTATGTCAGCTGTGTGAAGGTGCTGAACCTTCGCTCTCTGGCTGGAGTCAAGGAGACGAGGTGGGACTGAGGATTTTGTTGCAGGCTGCACCCCCTGAAGGCAGGGGTGGAGGGTCCTGGCAAACCTCCTGTTGAGAAACGGGTGGGTGACCTCCAGTGGAGGATTATACATGGAGCTTTAGCTACAAACAGACACAGAGCTAACCTGGACCCGAGCACTGGGGAGGGATGTGGTTTCTGTGGTGATAGGGAGACGGTAGAACATCTAGTGGTGACTTGTCCTCGACTAGAGGTTTTATTTAGACAACTGCAGCAGTGGGTGGAGGCTCTGGGGGAGAACTTTTCTCTCCCGTTGTTTGTTTTTGGGCCTAAATACCACAAAGGAAGCAGAGCAACACTCGTCCTGGTCAACTTCCTGTTCGGTATGGCTAAACTGGCCACCTGGAAGAGCAGGAAGAACCAGATGTTGGGTGGGGGCTGATGATGTGGAGAAGTGTTTCAAGGTTTGCAGTAACTCGCTCTGAAAATTGATCACGCCTTTCATAGCCTGACCAGTAACCTCGAAGCTTTTACGTCTCAGTGGGGATCAGACAGGTTTTATGTTCAGTAGAGGAGGACGGTTCACTGGTCCTTCACTGGTCCTTCACATGTAGTTTTTCTTTTGTAAAATGAGTCTCATTGAAGTGTTATTTATTAATTTTGTTTTTGCTGGATGCATGAAATGATCTAAATAAAGTTATCACTAAAAAGATCTCTCTCTCTCTCTCTCTCTCTCTGTGTGTGTGTGTGTGGAGACCAATTACAGATGAGGACCTGTGTATGGAGTTGGGTCTGGCTACACAGCTGCTGTTGATCGTCAGCTACCTTTATAAGCTCCAGCCCTGCTCTCAGTCTTCGCCGGACTATAGACTAAGCACGCCATACTGCCAGCCACCACCTTTAGTAAACGATACTAGAAGATTCTGAAACTTCCTGTTTTGCTGTGTCCTGACTTTCCCTGTCTCCCTGCCCAGGATCAACAGCTGGACATTAGCCCTGACTCCAGCCTCGGATTCCTGCCTGCCTGCTCCACACGGTCTTACGAATAAACCCTGTTTGACTTGACTTCTGCCTCAAGCCTCTCTCTGCCTCTGCGTCCAAAGCCTGGTCTTTACAGTTTAATTAAAGCTATCTTAAAAGCTGGTGGTACATAGTCAGTTAACAAAGACATATTAACCTGATTTTATATGGAACCGTCAATTAGGGGAAAACTTCCTTAAAAAGTCTAGTTGGGAGTCTAATAGACAAGTTGTTGGTTTAGAGCAGTGGTCACCAAACCTTTTGAGCCCAAGATCACTTTTTAATTGAAAATGTAAGCCGGGATCTAACACCCTGATAGCTTCCAAAAAAACACTTAGGAGGGTCATATTTATTATTTTTGTCATTTCTGTTAAAGGCTGAATGTACGAGCATAAATATATACAAAGCAAAAGACAGATTTGCAACTTTATATATTCAATGCGCAATATTCACACTCAACAATTCATATTTACAGCATCTGTTCATTGCACAATATTTAGTCTAACAATATGTTTTATAGAGGAGCTGCTACTGCAGCACAATGTTTTACATATAGGTTTCTGTTTCCTGAATATGTCCATAAATATGACTATTTCCCTTGTATAAAAGTAGTCCTGTGTACTCAAATAAATACCAGTACGAGCAGTATGAAGTCGTGCTCCTGCAAATATATCACAATAGAAACCCCTTTTTAAACAAAAAGAATGGATTCCGTCAACAGAAACGCTGTTGAGTGCTTTTTATTTTGAAACGCCTACAGAAAAGCGTTGCAACCATTTATGTTTGTGACATAAATTCATCAGATAAAATAAAAAAAAAGGTGAAAGATCATTTCTTAATTGCTTATTCTGCGTATCAAAAGTAAAAGCACTCCAGCGTTGCACTTTCTGGAATCCATTCACTTGTTCTAACCATAGACTGTATATAAAGAGAGGTTCTAACGGGCATTGATTGTTATCGAGCAGATGGAAGCTGATCTGCGGCGCAACCGCAGCCTGTGAGTCCAGGGAGTTCAGGATCGACAGCGAAGGTTTTAGAGATCGACTGGGTAGATCGATCACGGGTTGGGGACCACTGGTTTAGAGTGGATGAAACTATTTTTCTTATGTATCAATGAAGTTTTGTATGTTTAAACCTCCCTCTCTCTTTTGCCTCAGTGGTTTGTTCTAATTCAATAAAATTGTATTTGTACAGCTTCAAATCATAACATACATTATCTCCAAGGTGCATTACATATATAGGTATATATATTCATAGAGAAACCCAACAGTTCCCACAATGAGCAAGTACTTTGGCGACTGTGAGAGAAAAACTGACCTATTAACGGAAGAAACTCTAGCAGAAACCGCAGACTAATGTGGCGGCTATCTGCCTCGACCGGTTGGGGTGAGCAGAAAATGGGGAAGAGAGATGGGTGGAAAAGAGGGGAGAAAAGAGAGAGAGATAGGGGGAGAGGGGGAGAGAGAGGAGAGACCAGAAAAACTTGTGCAACATCAGGTTGCTCTGACTAGTTATAATGAAAACAGTAAGAGTGTAGATATGTTATTATTGATAGCGGCAACAATTCATATAATATAATAATCATATAATAATAATTATATAATTATTATTGTCCTGGTCAAGCATAACCCAAGGTTCTTCACAGTGGAGCAGGGGCCAAGCCACCATCAAGGTGACTATCTGGTCAGACAGGGTTTCTCTGAGATCTTTAGGGCCAATTACAATGACCTCATTCTTGTGTGAATTTCGAAGTAAGAAGTTCTTTGTCATCCAGGCCTTAATGTTCTTGAGACATTCCCGGAGTTGAACTAAGTGATTAGATTCATTAGGCTTCATAGATATGTACAGCTATCCTGACTGAAAGTCTTCCCACAAACCATTGCTATCTAAGTAATCACACAGCTGGTTAGCAACGACTTTTTCCATGATTTTGGGAATAAAGGGCAGGTTTGATATGGGTCTATAATTAACTAAAACATCTGGATCAAGAGTGGGCTTTTTAAGCAGAGGTTTAATTAAAGCTATCTTAAACAACAATATGTTTTGCAGAGGAGCTGCTACTGCAGCACAATGTTTTACATATAGCTTGTCTAATATTCCATAAATATGACTATTTCCTTGTATAAAAGTAGTCCTGCACCAACAAATACTTCAGCATTATAATAGCATGAAGCCTGTAACTTCTTGTCTGCAAATTATTTCTACTAATAGAAACTCCTTTAAACAAAGAATGGATTCCACAACAGAAACGCTGGATGCTTTTATTTTGAAACGCCTACAGAAAGCGTTGCAAACGATATTTATGTTTGCATATAAAATTCATCAGATAAAAACTAAAAAAGGTGAAAGATCATTTTCTACTGTTTATTCTATGTATCAAAGTAAAAGCACTCCAGCGTTGCACTTTCTGAATCCATTCACTGGTTCTAACCATAGACTGTATATAAAGAGGTTCTAACGGGGTATTGATTGTTATCGACAGATGGAAGCTGATCTGCGGCACAACCGCAGCCTGTGAGTCCAGGGAGTTCAGGATCAATGTTAAGGTTTTAGAGATCGACTGGTAGATCGATCGACGGTTGGTGACCACTGGTTTAGAGGATGAAACTATTTTTCTTATGTGGCCAATGAGGTGGAGAGCGTGACCTCACGTTGTTCTGGGTTTGCTTTATTTTTGACAAACCTGTTTGATCTGGACCATCAGATCTGGATTATCTTTTCCATTCGTTTTGCTAAAATTGATGCATATATTCTATAATCGATATTTAAAACTGTAATAGGTCTGTTTCTCCTGTCTTGTCCTGTCTCCAAGAGAACGGGGTCTCCCACCTTCCAAGAACTAATTAAAAGAAACCTTAAGTATTACAACAATGTTTCAAACTCGCTAAAGTTTTGTACTCATTCTGAAGGGTAAACATCGGCATTGCATTTTATTTGCTTTCAATCTTGTTATAGCCTTGTTTATTTCTTCATCTGTTATCTCCTTATTTATTATTTTACTCTGTTCCTACTGATGGTAAATCAAATGATGTTAAAAAGTACATCATTGCTGTTGTCTCTGCTACTGGGGGTTAGGAATATAACTGTGAATAGTATTTTTCAAAAGAATTGTGTGTCTTCGAATTTGTGGCATGTCTCATTGGTTTGGGGATCTCTAACTTTAGTCAGTGGTCTGTCAGAGTTGGTGAGGCAGTGGGACCCAGACGCAGAGTTTTAAACTAAGGAGTCTTTTAATGAAAGGAACAGGAGATCAGGACGGGAGCTCAGGAGACACAGGAATACAAAACACTGGAGAGCAGGACAGGAGATCCGGATGGGTAGACACGAGAACACAACTACATCCGACAAGGACAAGGAGAAGCACAGAGGCTTAAATACACACAGGGAAGGCAGGGGCAATTGCACACTGGTGGTCGGATCGTACTGTCAGAGTTGGTGAGGCAGTGGGACCCAGACGCAGAGTTTTAAACTAAGGAGTCTTTTAATGAAAGGAACAGGAGATCAGGACGGGAGCTCAGGAGACACAGGAATACAAAACACTGGAGAGCAGGACAGGAGATCCAGACAGGAGGACAGGAGGAGGAGATTAGACAGGTAGACACGAGAACACAACTACATACGCATAACGATCCGACAAGGACAAGGAGAAGCACAGAGGCTTAAATATTAACAGGGAAGGTAGGGCAATTAGACACAGGTGAGACACATGAGACTGGTGCAGACAATCACGGACAGGCAAAGCTAGAGACGAGACACAAGAACCCAGACACTACAAAATAAAACAGGAAACAGAACCCGGAGTGTGAAGACATGAAACGCAGGAACAACTAAAACAGCCAGACAAACATACAGGGATATATTAATAAACAGAAAACACTTCTTCAAAAAGAAGTGGACAAAATAACACTCAGAACACCAGACCATGACATGGTCAGTTGGAACAAGCCCGAGACTGGGAGATGTTGGTGGACGTGGGCCAGTGGCTTACAGTCCCTTCACATATTGTCACTATCACCCTAAGACCTGACCTGATACTCTGGTCCAACACCCTGTGCATTGTTTATTTCGTAGAATTGACAGTACCCTGGGAGGATAATGTTGAAGCGAATGAGAGGAAAAGGCTGTGGTATGCAGGCATTTGAGGCAGAGCCACGTGGTTGGAAAGCAATAGTTTGCCCTATGGAGGTTGGCTGCAGGGGTTCCCTTACAACATCCACAATCAGTTGCTTCAAAGATCTGGGACTAGATTTACCTTAGCCTCAGCTGCACTCTCAAAGTTTGACTCCAGGTCATTGATTACAAGGCTAAAACACACACACACTAAAACATAAACGCTAGGGGGATAAGGGAAGTTATGTCCCTAACATCCGTCAGGCCAATAGAACTCACATCTACTGGTAGTTGGTAACCTAAATTGTGCAGAAAACCTCAAACGCATATGGATATTCCTCCATCTAGTTCTATATTCTAAAAAAATATATATTATATATCGGGATCTCTCAGCCTGTTGTTGGCATATTCTCCATGCAAGTCATTTTTTTCGATTTCCATTTTCTTGTTTATAGATTGTTTTGTATCCAGGATCTGATTTAGAAAACATAATATATGTCATTATATTTCACATCTTTATTAGGGATGAGCGAGTACACCATTATCTGTATCTGTATTTGCGTACTCGGATTGTTTATTATAAAACTATTTACAGAACAGCCTTAGAATTGAGCTTAGTAAGATAACTATTTAGAACAAGTTTTTTATAAACTTCAGTGAATCAATAAAGACAACTCAATGAGTTCAACTGACCAGTGTCTAAGGTATTGGAAATCCCCCAAACCAGGTGTCTAACTGCTGTGATACTGTCTACCTGACAGGATGGAAGCCTTATTTGGTGGTGTCTCACTGCTATGACCTTGATAAACAGGGTGCATGCCCTTATTTGGTGATGTTTTTCTTCCAACTGCTACAGCGGACGGACAGACACAGATGATCTCAGGTCTTTCATGTCTTTTTCATATTATGTTTTATGAAACGCTCCTTGTATAAGTTCTGGCTGTGAACTTGCGGCTAGTTCCATTTTGAGCACTCCGTGCTTGTTGTGTAATCTCTGCAGAGCTTAATATTATAAAGACTCGAAGGCAACTCCAGTCTCAGAATTTCATTATTTCAAATCTCAAGATGAATTTCATCACAACTTCATACACGTAATAGGATCCTCGAAAGATCGTCTGACCCGAGAAGTCTTCTGCATGACCCAGGAGAGAAAATCTTCTGCCTCTACTCTCCAATAGTTAAGAGAAGAGAGGGCTCAAATAACTTGGGTTCCCGACCTTCTTCACAGGATCCAAAGACCTCTTTGGTCATCTTATATCTGTGAGATGTTGAAATTCAGATTTTCATGACTGTTTAGATGATTTCTCAAATACAAAATCAAACATAATAAATAATACATTTAAAGGGTTTTATTTGGAACGGGTGTATTAGCTATTCCTGGATTATTGTGGATTAATGATGTTAATCTGACTTCCGTCCTTGTGCAATCATCCTAGTTGATGGCATTTTCCTGTTTTGCCGGGAGAAAGAAACAAGGATTCATGGGAGACGTCCACGTCTTAAATTGAGTGTTCAAGGGAAATTGTAGGTGTGCACGATTTCATACACTTAATTGATAAGGATGGGTAACAAGGAAGTAAGGATTCTCCAAACCCAGAAAGTCCAAATGGTGGGCTTTATGGTTGCAAGAGTGGGGATGGGAAAGTGTGACATTTTCTTCCAATATGGTCCAGACTTTGCTTTTCCTCATAACGGGTCATTCATTGTCGACAAAATTAAACTTTTAAGAGAGAAACTCCTCGAGAAAGAATTAAAAAGCAACAAAAAAAAAAAAAGAGAAAATAAAATAAAATAAAATAAATCAAGGTCGCAATGTGGAAAGACAGAAGATAATAAGAAAGTGTCTTGAAATGTGGGAAAAAGAGGCAGACAGGACAGAAAACAAACATTTAAACAGATGGCTAAGGTTGATAAGAAGGAAACTGAGAGTTGAAAAGAAATCATATAGATCTCTGCATTCCATTACAGGGTGTGGCAGTCCTCCCCGACGCCTGCCTCTCCTCACCCCACGGCAAAACTCCTCCTCCATATGATGTGCAGAGCACTAGACTCCACCAATCAACGATCAGGCCTTATCTCAGACTCACCCACCACTCTCCAGTCTATGGAGATAGCAGCGGAGGATTGAATGATGACGCCACCTTCCTCATCTTTAGGCCCCACTGACTTTGCAAAGATATGTCCGCGCACTGTGGGGGAGACTCCTTGACTTCACCAGACTGATGATGCAAGCACGCAGCATACGCCAACGCTTCTCAACACACTCCTCAACTCCTGAGGACCGCCTTTCCCTAACAAAATTGACATGTCCAAAATAACGGGTGCAACAACAACCAGGCGAAACCGTAGGAGATTTCCTCACACGTCTGACCGTCCTGTTTAATCAACACAGAGGCATCCCCATACCTGACACTCCTTGGCGACAAGCCAGGGCTTATGAAACACATCTGAAACAGGCCTTTCCTGAATGGTCTGCTACCCCCACTACGGGCAGACGCAGGCTTGAGGATGCTTCGCTGATGAGGCTCAGATGTCAAAAGGAACAAGCTGAACGCCAAGACAAAGAAACCAAAGACAAAACTCAACAGAAAAGAATCAACACTCCAGAAAGCACAGCTAACCATGATGCAGGCTGTGCCAGCCCTGCCGGGCGCCTTTGCCACAGACAAGATAACGCTGAGAGCGGACAACTTCACTGTACCAGGAAGAGAGGGGCGCGGACGTGGCCGTGGGCAGGCTTCTGCACACTGGGCAAGGATCACCCCCAGCAGCGAGAGGAGGGGGAGACAAGAACTTTCACTGCCGACTGAACTACAGAAAGTGAGGAGGGGGCAGACGGGGGGGAGACGACCAATCTACCCGCCGAGGATCAGAGAAAGGGAAGTGAAACACAGATACATACATGCCACTGCAATGAAGAAAATGCTTGCAATTTTAACCACACACACAAACAAAAGCTCCAGCAATGAAGAAATTGTTTGCCAAACTAACCGCACACACACACACCAGAGCAAACACAACTTTGTGGTTCTTATGTTATACAATAGTGATGCTTTTAAGAAAATGCCTCAACTCGAACTGTGTGTTAACGGTCACAAACTTAATTTCATGGTCGACTCTGGGTGCAGGTTATTCTGTGGTTAGATGTCAGATTTGCTCCACATCTCCTGAGATGAGTGGTCGCCTTTTATATTCTCTCAAGGTGCCAGCGGTGCCACTGTAAAAGAAAATTTCACAAAACCTCTCAAATGCACCGCCGGTTTGACAAACATCCCATAAGGTTTGAACATGATTTTCTGTTGTCTCCCTGTTGCTCCAATTAATCTATTAGGAAAGAGATTTGATGATGGTGTTAGGCCTCAATTTAGTATCCTCCCCTGATGGAGTGACAGTTACGCACAATTCTTCACAATGTCACAGACCACACATGAGCAGCTGCTTGTATATCAGTGGCAACTTCATAAATGCCCACTGATCTGCTCTCCAGGTCAGGTCTCTCGACACCCTTTCTTTTTTTTCTTGGATTTTTATAATAATTGGATTCACTGCATTGCACTTCACATGTGACAGACAGCAGATCACGTTTATGAATCTCTGTTTTTGCCTTTTCCTGATGATTCTCTGAAAGTGTTCAATATTTTTTGGTCTGGTTCCAGAAGTGCCGTCTCTGCCTCACTCACTGACCAACAGATGGCACTGTTTCGCGTCTCGAATTCCAGCCCTCACATCTCGCTCTCCAAGTCCCATGATGACCAGTGCAAGACTTAGGCCCATTTGTCAGGATCATGCCAGGCTGCCGTTGATTGGCAACCCAAACCACGCCTGACGTAATGTATTCACCTAGTCTGAGTGCATTTGATCTAAAATGTCTCCAACCTTCTGTTCTCCAGCCACACGCTCATTTGTTGTGACTGAAAATCACCTTCATTCTTATGCAATGTTGTCCAACCCTCTTGATAAGTAGCCTTCGCTTTACTTTCAGATCTGCCTGAAACACTGTGGGCAAGGACAAACATGATGTGGGCCTCATCAGAAACTGTGATCCAGTCAAAATCACTCCAAAATCTGATTATAGGCCACGTAAACAACAATATCCACCAGACAGAATGCAGTGGAGGGATACGTCCTGTTTTTGAATCCTTTTTGCAGGTTGGTAATTGTCCCCTGCCCTGATTCACCGTCCGCACTCCACTGTTCCTAGTTAAGAAGATCAGGAGACAAAGGTCAACCTACTGAGTGGCGGTCAGCAGGATCTGAAGGCTGAATGATGTCGTAATTGCTCGATCGCATATTGTTCCTGGGACCCATACACGCTGCTTTCCTCAAATTCCGTCCAATGCAGCGTGGTTTTCGGGTTGTAGACTTATCCAATGCTTTAGTGTTCCTGTCCACAGGACAGCCAGTACTGCTAGCTTTAATTTGAAAACAAGGCCTACACGCTCACACGCCTGTGTCATGCCATTGTGAGTCTCCCATCATTATACACAATCAGGCTCTCAGGAACAGTCTTGAACCCTCATCCCTCACTCCGGGTTCAGCTCTGCATAAGATGATCTACTAACTGCCAGTTTGGCCACAGGAGCAATGTGAAACAGATACGACCGCTTTGCTGAGACATCTGGCCTGTGGAGGGCCATAAAGTCAGCCTCAGCAAACTAGTTTGTTCAACAAACTGTCACGCTTCTGGGTCATGTCGTCACCAAAGATGGCAAATCCCTGTCTGATAAGAGAGTAGAAGCTATTGTTAACATGCCTAAACCTCTTGACGAAGAAACAATCATGTCATTCATCGCCACATGTTCTTTCTGTAGAACGCTCATTCCTGACTTTGCTCTTCTTGAAGCCCCCTTTAGGTGCTCTGTACCATGGCAAATCACCACCTCACTCTAACGTGTCGCTTGGACTCACGAGGCAGACGAGGCATTTGTCACACTGAAGAAGACGCTGCAGCAATCTCCCAATTTTGCTCTCCCTAACCTGACAAACCTTTTGTTCAGGCTGTGGATGAGAGACCGCTGCATGACTTCCGCTCCTCCTTCAGTCTCATGGTGACAAATATCGCCTTGCCCCTACTTCTCCCCCAAACTTAATCCGGTGGCAGCTGGCCTCTCACTGTTTGCGTGCAGTGGCCGCCTGTGAAAAGCTGTTCTTGCCTCACGGAGACATAGTAGGTTACCTGACTTGACACCTCTTGTTCCTCATGCTGTGTGTCTCTCATTCCTTACAGAACAGAAGACCTCATGTCTCTGCTGCTCGCTGTTTGCGTATCACACTGTTCTTCTTGACATGCCCAACATCACAGTGAAACGCTGTTCAACTTAACCCAGCCACACTTCTTCCCGCCTTCCGATGGATTTGAAGAACACAACTGTGTGGCTGAACTTCAAGTCCAGTGTTCCCCTCTCCATGGTGGATGTGACCCTGTACGTATGCAAAGTGCGTGGGTTGAAGACTCGTCGATATTTTCTATGATTATGATATTGATTATGATGTTTCTTGATTATTTTTCGTTAGTGATCATATTTTTATTGATGATCAAAGGGGGAAGTGTAGTGGAAAATTCAACTGACCAGTGTCTAAGGTATTGGAAATCCCCCTGACCAGGTGTCTAACTGCTGTGATACTGTCTACCTGACAGGATGGAAGCCTTATTTGGTGGTGTCTCACTGCTATGACCTTGATAAACAGGGTGCATGCCCTTATTTGGTGATGTTTTTCTTCCAACTGCTACAGCGGACGGACAGACACAGATGATCTCATGTCTTTCATGTCTTTTTTCATATTATGTTTTATGAAACGCCTCTTTGTATAAGTTCTGGCTTTTGTGAACTTGCGTCCAGTTCCATTTTGAGCACCGTGCTTGTTGTGTAACCTCTGCAGAGCTTACTATTATAAAGACTCAAAGGCAACTCCAGTCTGAGAATTTCATTATTTCAAATCTCAAGATGAATTTCCATCACAGTCATCTTTAAATTCTCCCTAAATGTCCTTTTTTACTCAGGGTCATTCACAAGGCTAGTGTTGAATCTCCATAAAGTCTCCTTAGGTTTGTTATCTAAATGTAGTTTTAAATATACCCCAGCATGATCAGAAATGTCCCTTACCCCTCTGTCATGCATTTTATTTAGTATTTATTAATTGCATATGTATACTTTGTTAATGGTTTTATGTAAATATTTGTTGTATATTTATACTTTGGATTTTGTATGGGGTGAATAAAATAGCTTCAAGCCTGAACTGAACCTGTATCGTGTGTTTTTCCTCTCTGGGCGCCTCGACCGCTGGGGCATTCTAACAAGTTGTGTCAGAAGAAAAGGCCTGATAGCACACTGAGGAGAACACTCACAAGCATCCAGAGAGAAGCTGATGGAAAAAGATTCCACTCGCCAAGAGCAGAGATGGAGGAGCAGGCAGCACCAGTTCACACAGATCCAGACACAGATGAAAGATTTGAGAGAAGAGTGTGAGAGCAATATTCTACACTGTGTCCATGATGACAATGATTATGATGATGACGATGATGATGATGATGACTACTTTGATGAAGAGGATGGGGGACATCAGAGAGCCAGTCAAGCCGACGCATCGCAGCCGATGTGAACAGCACAATTTCGGTAACGGGGGCGGACAGAAGGCGCCCGGCTTTTCTTGGCGCTGCGCGGCGCGGCGCTTCCGCGTCCGGTGTGAACCCGGCGTAAGTTGGTACCACTCAACCCTGCTTATGACATCGAACACTATATGACCACATTTGAAAGAATGGCCACTGTCTGTCGTTGGCCAAAAGGTGAGCTGAACCTGTATCATATATGTTTTTCCTCTCTGGGCGCCTCGACCGCTCGGGCATTCTAACAAAGTACATTAGTAGATTTTATTATATGTTTTCAGTGTGACATTTTCCATTAGTACAAAGTTATTTCACTCACTATAATTATGTAAATGTTGCATGTCAGAATTGTATTTTGATAGCCCAAGGGGACCCCGATGGGCGTAGTGGCGGCGCTTTGAGCCACAGCAGAGGAGGAGGAGGAGGAGCAGCGGCCCTCCTCTCGGTCGTATGCCCTCGAGGACCATGTTATTTCTTCGTTTCTTGACAGGAAGGTCTCTCTTTCCATGAGTCCGGTGGTGGTGGTGGTGGTGCCGTGGTCTTGTCCTTCTTCTTCTTCTTCTTCTTCCAAGGATGAGCACGATGACGAATCTGCAGCAGCATCACCCACTGGGTCGTAGTCTTCGTCGCCATCGTCGTCTTCGTCATCTCGGTCTTCTTCTCCGTCTGCTTTTCTGTCCGCTACTCGGTCTTGCTCTTCCGCGTCCTCTTCGGTTCAGAGGATTGTTGCTGGGAGAATAGCTGTTGTAGAACCTGTTCTCTGGTGAAACGCACTTGACGTGACATCGTGACCTGGTCAGGGAGAACGGCACACGGAGAAACACACCGGCTTCTCTGTGGGTCTAATTGACCCCCCCGAGATTACAATTGGAATCAGCTGTGGGTCTAAATGACCCCACAGAGAAACACACCGGCCTCTCTGTGGGTCTAAATGACCCCAGGAGAATCGAGAATGACAATCCATTGGTCTCAATGACCCCAGGAGAATTGGATAATGACAATCCTTGGGTCACCCTAACCGGCCAGGGCTTGCGGATGATCACACGACGCACGCAATATTTATTGAAGCTTGGCTTCAATAAATATATAAAAAATGAAATCTGAATTCATCAATACAACTGTGCACGATGTCCTCTCATATTCTGAAGTCTCTTTTCCTGCAGTCACACTTTAAACCCCTACAGATCATTTAATCTGTGGGTCAGCTAGTTCCTAAACAATCAAATGTATTTTCTAGTTCTGGAGACAGTATTGCCTGCTTACGCAGTGTAATTGAAAATTCCACTGATCAATGTCTTACTACTGTGATGAATGTCCTACTACTGTTTTGACTGTTTTCTGTGCACTTAGCAGAAGCAAACTCAAGGTTCATGCCCTTACTTGGTAATTTCACCTTCTGTTGACCTTTATCTGTGCAACTGTGTGCTGGGTTTGATTCCTCTTTCTGTAGCAGTGATGCCAGACAGCAGACATTTCCTGTCTGCTTTCTGTCTTGTTTCCTGTTTATCACATTGTATAAAAACCTTCCTTTTTCACTACTCGTGGTTGCACTCTGAGCCATGTTGCTGGCTGTGTAACCCTCTGCAGAGCTAATAATTAAAACTCTAAGACAACTCCAGTCTGAGAAACTCATTATTTCAAATCTCATGATAAATTTCCACGACAGCAGTCTCATATCTGTGGTGTCTGGGGAATGATGCCTTTGACCTTAGCCAAGCTCTCGCACTTCCCCAAACACGACAGCCAGCTCACTATGCCCCACAGAGAGGAGACGGTGTCTCTGACAATTCCATAACATATACTATACTAGTAGTGATACTAAATAGATTTAATGTTGTTTTCATGATAGTATAATTAGTAAACAGTAGCAGTAATGAGAAACAGAGATACAAATATTAAATTTTGTCAGGAAACAGCAGCAACCGGAGTTAATCCATACAATGTCAAAATTTGTTATAGCTGGAAAAACACACCTGGTGAACAACGGTGCAATTCCTGCTATAATAAATGATTCAACAGCAAATGTCGGCTGTGAAAAAGTTCTGTCATTTTAGTGTATCAGGAGGGAAAGTCAGTTGTATCTGTTGGGTGCAGGGTCCTTTGGCTTCTTGCATCTCTGTGGTTTTCACAGCGCAGTCCCAGAAAGGGTCACGTTCTCTTACATTTACTTTTTCATTTAGCTGACGCTTTACAAAGCGACTTACAATAAGTGCATTCAACCATAGGGTACAAACCCAGAACAACAACAATCAAGAAAGTAACATTTCTTCAAAAAGCAAAACTACAAAGTGCTATAAGTAAGTGCCATTTATTAAATGTTATTCAAGGTATAGTCGGAAGAGATGTGTTTTTAGTTTGCGGCGGAAGATGTGTAAACTTTCTGATGTCCGGATGTCCATGGGGAGCTCATTTCACCATTTTGGAGCCAGGACAGCAAGACAGTCGTGATTTTGATAGTGTTTAGCTCGCAGTGAGGGAGCAACAAGCCGATTGGCCAAAGCAGAGCGGAGTGAACGGGCTGGGGTGTAACGTTTGACCATGTCCTGGATGTAGACTGGACCCGATCCGTTCGCAGCATGGTACGCAAGTACTAATGTTTTGAAATGGATGCAGGCAGCCACCGGTAACCAGTGAAGGGAGCGGAGGAGCGGAGTAGTGTGAGTGAATTTAAGAAGGTTAAAACCAGTCGAGCTGCTGCATCCTGAATGAGCTGCAGAGGTCGGATGGCAGCAGCAGGTAGACCTGCCAGGAGGGAGTTACAATAGTCTAGGCGTGAGATGACCAGGGCCTGGACCAGAACCTGCACCGCCTTCTGAGTGAGAAGGGGACGTATTCTCCTGATGTTGTACAGCATGAATCTACATGCCGGGTTCACGCCGGACGTTGATTCACTGATTTTCTTGTCTGGCTCATAACTGACTTCATGAGTCATCCCCGGGTGTGATGGCAGCTGCAGCTCCATTGCTTGAAGAAATGGAGGCTGACTCTTCATCAGCACCGTCATCCTCGGGTCTGTTGGGTGCAGGATCCTTTGGCTATTTCGATATCTGTGGGTTTCTCAGTCCAAGAAAGTGTTGCATTATTCTTCCAGATTGAGGGCTTTCTCTTCTTTCGAGCAGCAAGATAGTTTTTGGGATTAAAACTTCTATTTTCACCAGTTCCTGTTGGTGAAACTTCATTTTCTCCATGTCCACCTGGAACTCACAATCAATTTCTTCTTCACTTTCCTTTGTCTTCTGCTTATCTTCTTCTTCCCTTTCCTTTGTCATCTGCTTTTCTTCTTCTTTCTTTCCCTTTGTCTTCTGGTTTTCAGACCTGATTTTCTTGTCTGGCTCATAAGTGACTTCATGAGCACTGTCATCCCCGGTGTGATGGCAGCTACAGCTCCATTGCTTGAAGAAATGGAGGTTGACTCTTCATCAGCACCGTCATCCTCGGGTCTGTTGGGTGCAGGATCCTTTGGCTTCTTCGATATCTGTGGGTTTCTCAGTCCAAGAAAGTGTTGCATTCTCTTCCAGATTGAGGGCTTTCTCTTCTTTAGAGCAGCAAGATAGTTTTTTGGGATTAAAACTTCTATTTTCACCAGTTCCTGTTGGTGAAACTTCATTTTCTCCATGTCCACCTGGAACTCACAATCAATTTCTTCTTCACTTTCCTTTGTCTTCTGCATATCTTCTTCTTCCCTTTCTTTTGTCATCTGCTTTTCTTCTTCTTTCTTTCCCTTTGTCTTCTGCTTTTCTTCTTCTTTCTTTCCCTTTGTCTTCTTCTTGTCAGACCTGATTTTCTTGTCTGGCTCATAACTGACTTCATGAGCACTGTCATCCCCGGGTGTGATGGCAGCTGCAGCTCCATTGCTTGAAGAAATGGAGGCTGACTCTTCATCAGCACCGTCATCCTCGGGTCTGTTCGGGGCAGGATGCTTTCTCTTCTTCTGTGTCTGTGGTTTCCCCTGTTCCCGAAAGTGTTGCGTTCTCTTCGAGATTGAAGGTATTTCTTCTTCTTCCCTTCCCTTTGTCTTCTGCTTTTCTTCTTCTCCTCCCTTTGTCTTCTGCTTTTCTTCTTCTTTCTTTTCCTTTCCCTTCTGCTTTGCTTCTTCTTCTCTTCCCTTTGTCTTCTGCTTATCTTCTTCTTCCCTTTCCTTTGTCTTCTGCTTATCTTCTTCTTCCCTTTCCTTTGTCTTCTGCTTATCTTCTTCTTCCCTTTCCTTTGTCTTCTGCTTTTCTTCTTCTTTCTTTCCCTTTGTCTTCTGCTTGTCAGACCTGACCTTGTCTGGCTCATAACTGACTTCATGAGCACTGTCATCCTCAGATGTGATGGCAGCTGCAGCTCCAATGCTTGAAGGAATGGAGGATGACTCTTTATCACAGTCTTGATTTGTGACAGCATCAATGGAAGACTCATCTGAGCTTGTTTGCAGTATATTTGCCATGTCAACCATTGTAAAAAAAGGATGTTTAAGGGCTACACTGGGACTAATTCTAAGATGAGCATCAAGATGTAGACAACATTTTACGAGGTCTAAAAATGCCATCCTGTCAAGCTCATTCTGTTTGTCTGGGAATCTCTGTACTGCGTCCTCTAATTTCCACTCAGAACATCCCAGTGACCATTCCAATTGTGGCTTTACACCCATTATCTTCTGGTACTCCTCTGGTGTCCTCAGTCTCCACCCTGTTTCCTTATTGAAGATAAAATACCTCCAGCTGTATACTCCAGACCACAGTACCTGATCCTTTGGCCCTCCCAGTAGGTGCACAATAGATTTCATCCAACTATACGCACAATTATAAGGGAGGGGATTTTGTCCAAAATAGAGGTAGAGCATGATGCAACCCACTCCCCACATATCAACAGCTTGGGAAAAGGAGAGACCCAAGGTTACTTCCGGTGCTGTGTATGCATTCTGCGTACCATTTCCATATTTCACTCTGTTCGGGGAGGGCCTGGCCAAAACTGATCAGCTTGATCTTGAATGGTTCATACTTGTGATTGACAAGCATTATGTTGTCAAGTTTCAAGTCGGTATGCATGATGCCAACACTATGTATGGCCTCAACAGAGACCAGTAGCTGGTGTGTCACTAGACGAATTTCATTGAGAGTCAGTGGCATCCATTCCCTCTCACACATTAGGTTAAAAAGGCTTTTGTCCAGCGATTCAAAGGCCAAATAAGAACAGTCCTTAAGCCTGAAATGGTCAATGAATTTGACAACATGTTTTTCTGAGTCAAGGTCCCTGACCGCCTCCAACATCGCCACTTCATGAAGGAAGCGATCTTCATTCAGTTTTTGGATTTTTATGGCCACCATCTCAACTTTGTCAACACTGAAACACTTGAAGACTTGGCAGGGACATCTCTCACTGTGTGGGCCCATTATCAGATAGCAGCAGGTTCCGCTGTAGAGAAAAGCATGTCCCACCTCCTTCTCCTCCTTCTCCTCCTCCTCCTCAGACATTGGTAAATCATTTGAGCTGGAAGTTGACATTGTCATTGTTTTAGTTTTTCAGGAAAATGTTCCCAAATACTTTTCAAAAGTAGTCCTTTCCTCTAATGATACAATGATCACGGTTCTTCTTCGTCTTCTGTTCAGTTTATTAGCAGGTGGCAACTGGCTTTTATATATAGGTTCAAAAGCAGACTAGTTCTTAATTCTAGATAATAGGAAAAAAGACAACAAAATGTGATGATGTCACACTACAAAGACCAAAGGAATGTATTAATGTCTAAATAGTGAAATATATGAACTGAAAGAACTTGTGCTAAATATAGATGCAACATAAAGTGTGGCAAGATACTTGTTTCATCCAGGTATTCGGCTCAACCCTAATGTAATCTTTAAATTCTCCCTAAATGCCCTTTTTTTACTCAGGGTCATTCACAAGGCTAGTGTTGAATCTCCATAAATTGTCCTTAGGTTTGTTATCTAAATGTAGTTTTAAATATACCCCAGCATGATCAGAAATGTCCCTTACCCCTCTGTCATGGATTTTATTTAGTATTTATTAATTGCATATGTATACTTTGTTAATGGTTTTATGTAAATATTTGTTGTATATTTATACTTTGGATTTTGTGTGGGGTGAATAAAATAGCTTCACGCCTGAACTGAACCTGTATCGTGTGTTTTTCCTCTCTGGGCGCCTCGACCGCTCGGGCATTCTAACAAGTTGTGTCAGAAGAAAAGGCCTGATAGCACACTGAGGAGAACACTCACAAGCATCCAGAGAGAAGCTGATGGAAAAAGATTCCACTCGCCAAGAGCAGAGATGGAGGAGCAGGCAGCACCAGTTCACACAGATCCAGACACAGATGAAAGATTGTTTTAAGTTTTAAAGGTTAAACCCCCCCTCTCTCATTTGCCTCAGTGGTTTGTTCTAATTCAATAAAATTTTATTTGTACAGCTTCAAATCATAACATACATTATCTCAAGGCACATTACATATAGGTATATATTCATAGAGAAACCCAACAGTTCCCACAATGAGCAAGCACTTTGGCGACTGTGGAGAGAAAAAACTGACCTATTAACGGGAAGAAACCTCTAGCAGAACCAGACTCAATGTGGCGGCCATCTGCCTCGACCGGTTGGGGTGAGAAGAAAAAATGGGGAAGAGAGATGTGTGGAAAAGAGGGGAGAAAAGAGAGAGAGATAGGGGGGGGAGAGAACATCAGGTTTCTCTGACTAGTTATAATGAAAACAATAAGAGTGTAGATATGTTATTATTGATAGCAGCAACAATTCATATAATATAATAATCATATAATAATAATAATTATTATTATTGTCCTGGTCAAGCATAACTCCAAGGTTCTTCACAGTGGAGCAGGGGGCCAAGCTAATACCATCGAAGGTGACTATCTGGTCAGACAGGGTTTCTCTGAGATGTTTAGGGCCAATTACAATGACCTCATTCTTGTGTGAATTTCGAAGTAAGAAGTTCTTTGTCATCCAGGCCTTAAAGGGGACATAGCATGCCCATTTTACCACAAGTTGATATGGTTCCTTGGGGTCTTAATGAAATGTCTGTAACATACTTTGGTCAAAATACCACAAGGATCATTTAAAACAGCACCTTTTTACCCTGTATAAAACAGCCCTCCACAGAGTGACCTGTTTTGAGTGCCTGTTCCTTTAGATGCTAATGAGCCACCTCCCCCTCTCCCCATGATTTTAAACGATATAAATTACATATTTTATATGATATAAATTATCAAATATGCATCCCATACTTTGTATTCCCCTTCTGTTGTCCTGGAGTTTTAATTTTCCCAATCACATAATTAAATGTCCCCCTCTGCCCATCCACTACAAGCACACAAGCAGACAGACAGAGAGAGAAAGAGAGGCTGACCATCATTCTTCGGTCAGGGAACGAATGCGTAGTCGGTGAAAATGAGCCGGGCACAGGGACAGGGTGGGGGGAGGGGGCGAGATTCCAGTGCCTTGTTACGACACAAAACCCAGGAAGCTCAATCGAGTCACTCAAGCATGATGTTTCTGACTTAGAGGAACCATAACAAAACGCGCAAGTGTTTTTTTCCCAGAGTTTTTGGGTTGGTAGACATGCCAGATACCCACATTAACGTGTAGAAGCACTAACAAAGTGGAATTTGCATGCTATGTCCCCTTTAATGTTCTTGAGACATTCCTGGAGTTGAACTAAGTGATTTGATTCATTAGGCTTCATAGATATGTACAGCTATCCTGACTGAAAGTCTTCCCACAAACCATTACTATCTAATAGGGATGCACCGATGGAAATTCTTGGCCGATACCGATATTTAAAACAACAATCTAGCCGATAGCCGATACCGATATTTGTTTATTACTTGAATAATATGAAAAACAGAAAAAGTGACAAGTGTAACTTTAGATGCCATGTTGAAATCCTTGGTGGTATTACCCCCTCTTGAAATGTCGGCTGAACATGTCTTGCAAATTGCTAAACGGCGATCTTTCTCTGAGACAGTGAAGAAATCCCACACAGCCGACGCTGCCGACATTGTCTCTGCTGTTTGTATGTAGTACCCGTTGCGCATGACATCGGGCCGCTGCAGAAAACATACCAATGAACATCGGCCAATGTTATCGGTGAAAGTCAAGTTTATTACCGATACGCGATGGCAGTAAACGAGGCGAATATCGGCCGATACATCGGTGCACCACTACTATCTAAGTAATCACACAGCTGGTTAGCAACGGCTTTTTCCATGATTTTGGGAATAAAGGGCAGGTTTGATATGGGTCTATAATTAACAAAAACATCTGGATCAAGAGTGGGCTTTTTAAGCAGAGGTTTATGTCATGCCCTCTGCCTCATCTACCCCCTCGTCTCTCTCTCTCTCTCAGTGCATGCTGGGAGTTTGTTGGTGGAGTGGTGGTGAGCGTGTGAGAGTTTGTGGTTTTTTCGCAAATTGCTATAGTTATATTCTAAACTGTGTTTTTGTATGATTGTGTAGTTGTTAGTTGTTGTATTGTTAATGTGTCTGTGATTGTTTGGCGGTGAGTGAGCCGTGTTTTCTCGGCGGGATGGCGTCCTCTGGGCCGCTGTCCCTGTCTCTGAGACACGGAGTGAGGCTGGTACCGCAGCAGGACAGCCCGGTGGAGCAGGTGTTGTTGGCGGTGGGAGAGCAGGTGGGACACGGGAACATCTCCTACGCCTCTCGCATGAACAAAGCGGTGGTTGTGTTTCTGAAGGAGCAGAAGTTTGTGGCGCAGCTCGTAGAGAGCGGCCTGGTGATCCAGGACCAGCTCGTCCAGGTGTCCCCGCTGGCGGTGCCTTCCACCCGGGTCACTGTGTCCGGGGTCCCCCCGTTTATCTCCAACCAGGCGCTGGAGCAAGAGCTGAAGCGCTTCGGGAAGATGGCGAGTGGTTTCAGGCCAGTGACTCTGGGATGTAAAGATCACAAACTGAGGCATGTTCAATCTCTGCGGAGACAGGTGTTCATGTTCCTGAGCTCTACCACCCAGACTCTGGATGTCTCATTCCGGGTCAAACATGAGGACGGGTTCTACATGGTCTATGCGAGCTCGGGGAACATCAAGTGTTTTGAGTGTGGGGATGTGGGTCACAAGCGGATCTCCTGTCCCCGCAGACAGCACGCAGCGGGGCCCGCTGTGGATGCGGGTGGTGGTGGCCAGTGGCTCTGTGGTCGGGGATGCGGGTGGTAGCGGCCCGGTGGCCGGTGGCTCTGTGGTCGGGGATGCGGGTGGTAGCGGCCCGGTGGCCGGTGGCTCTGTGGTCGGGGATGCGGGTGGTAGCGGCCCGGTGGCCGGTGGCTCTGTGGTCGGGGATGCGGGTGGTAGCGGCCCGGTGGCCGGTGGCTCTGTGGTCGGGGATGCGGGTGTTAGCGGCCCGGTGGCCGGTGGCTCTGTGGTTGGGGATGCGGGTGTTAGAGGCCCGGTGGCCGGTAGCTCTGTGGTTAGGGATGGTTGTCATGGTGACAATGAGGATGCTGACATGGACGTGGACTCTGACTGTGAAAGTGGGTCAGTTGTAGGAAGCGCTTCTCAGAGCATTGATTTGTATTCTCTGGACGAGATTAATATTTTCCTGGATGATACATTTGGGAAAAACAGTGAATGTGAGAGATTTTTTCCCAGATATTGGAAAGTTCATTCAGTCAGTTACCACATTACAAAAGGTGGTGGGGCTGAATCTATTAGATGAAAAGAAATGTTACCGCCTAAAATCCTGATTGTAAAAGCTGAAGTACAAGATTTTAAATTCAGTTTTATTAATATCTATGCACCCAATCAAGGCTCTGAGCGGGAAAGAGTTTTTAAAATTTTAAACGAAACACTAAGTGACATAGACCAAGAGGAATGTATTGTGTTGGGTGGAGACTGGAACTGCTGCACAGATTTTAAGTTAGACAGGACGGGGGTGGAGCCACATTTTCAGTCATCTCTGCTTTTATCCGAGATCGTAACAAAAGTAGATCTGGTGGATGTGTGGAGTAAGGGGGGGTGGCACAAATGTGAGGACAGCACAAATGTGAGGACAATTCTGTGTCACTTGTGATTTAAGAATAAATAAATAGATAAACAATAGCGCCCAGCAGCTACGGAACTAATAAACAGGCTGGTCACAGCTGGCCACAATCACATAAAACGAAGGAAGGGGTGAAATAAATGTAAATCACCTGAAAATGCCCACTGTATGCCTGCAATGGCAGAAAAGGAGGGGGAAGGTTAACTTAAAACTCACCTCCACTCCTCACTGTGCGCGAATGCACGGGGGGGGGGTTGAAGAAACCCCACTTCAAAAAAACAAAATTCAGTCCTTCATCAAAACTCTTGATTAGTTAGTCTGATTTATATGATGTCTTAAGTACAAAGCATGGAGGAGCATTTTGTCAATCAGCCATCTCCTGTTCTCACATGTGACTGGAGGCAAATAATATTCTTTTCTTCAGATGATAATTCTTCGGTGCAATCCAGCTAAAGACAATTTGAATTAATTTGATTAGATTTCTTGATTTCTCAAGATTAATATTCCATACATAAATCTTCAAAGTTGTCAAAGTCAAACCACATCAACCATTTCAATTTGATTTAAATTCCATGTGGTCAGCATGGTAGTAGTTTGTAACATGGTAAAACTGTGTTGGTTTAGCACTCCCTGCTGGTCCAAATTTTAACTGTATGATGTGATTTTGGAAGTATCCGAACATTGACCTCCTTAATTAACATTAAACATCATCATTCTGTACCCAACACATCGATTTATGCATTCAGTGATCGATGAATGAGCTGTGAATACTGACAGTTTCCATGTAAACAAGCCAAAAAACATCATATTCCACATGTGTACAGGGGGCGCTTTGCAGCTGTGTGGCTGCATTGTTTGAGAGAAAGAGAGAAGTGATGTTGAGCTGTTTTATAAAGTGGATTGTTGGAAGGTTGAATGACTGGAAGCTGATGAATAACAACAAAAACATTCTTCTTGCCATTGCTTGTCACTGTTGTATGTTTAAAGAAACTTCATCTTGTCTTTTGAGATATGCATAACTTAATCTAACTATAAAAACAAATGCTTATCTTGCTCCTGATGCCTCCTGATGCTTAAGGCAATGCAGGAGCTCAGAAATATTAAATTTGATTGGCTGCCTTTACATTAAATATAGCTGTGAAAGAACTATACCTGTGTTATCATGTGACCCTTGAGGATGTACATTTCTCCTGGTTACCCAAAACAAAACTGGTGTCAGGTTTTGTCATTCTATTCATTGAGAAAAAAAAAATCATAAGCAACTGCTGTTTAGGAGACAGACTTCAGTACAAGGAAACATAGTGGCAGCCACCAAAAACAGTGTGCATCTTTAAAGGGGGACTGTGAACAATTAAATGGGGTTTTATTTCATTCGAGGGAGGAATTACATTGATAGGAGCCCCACAAGATTATATATCTGATAAATATTCCCAATACTTTGAAGAATGCCATGAGCATGAGTAACATCAAGCTCTATTAAGCAAAAAGAAACATGTTGTAGCAGGCAGTGCTGAATAGTTTTTGAAGTGCTCACAAATCTAGAGCAACCTGTCTGTGATTTCACTCAGGAGGCTTTTTTCGAAACATGAGGTGACCACTATACCTGGGCTTTAGCCAATTGCTTGTGAACTGATATAATTAAACGCACGTTTCCTTATACTTAACCAACTGTTTGTCTCTCCATATCTGCTGTTCTTGGATAAGAGCTGACTTATCCCCTGTCATGGCTTTGCAGGATTTAACAGGTAAAGTAAGTTGGATAAGCTCCATCTAATGAACACAGATGATAGAATAGGTCTTTTAATTGTGATATATATGTTTGGTGAACTCAGGTATGTGACTTTGTGATGTTACTAACTATTGATGATCATCAGATGATCATCAGATAAATAGGTTGTTATTTGGGGTTCACAAATAAATATTTCTTAACAGAAAAAACTTGGAACTCTTCAAAAAACTTGAAACTTGGAACATAACCTATATTAGGCTATATTTTAATGTAAGGCAATTTACCACACTCCAAGGTAACTAGAACAATACTGTGCTAATTTCAGAATTGGTGTCATCTTAGTGAAGGATAACATTGGTTTCGTAGCACCCACAAACATTGCAGAACATTCCAGCACAAAGCTGTATTAGTTAAAAATGTATCGTTATTTATGGCCTTCACTAGCTTTTAACTAAAACCAGCAATATCATTGACTGGGAGCCATTGGACAGCTGCAAACAGTTTGTGGCCATTCACATCTGACACCAGAGACAGACGTTTCAAATTCACTGGTTCTCCATAGAGGAGCGGCTCTGACAGCATCAGAGGTGATGATGATGTGAAAAGGAATTTCCACAACAGTGAGCAGACGAAAGTGACTGAACAAATCTACTGTTCTGTAATGTAATTTACTCAAATTTTTCAGTATTGGAGTCTAAAATTGGCAAAGTATATTTGCACAGTTTGCTATATGCTGCACAGTAGAGCATGCATTTGTATTGTATAATATCTACACATGAATACTAATGATACAGTGAATGCATGTAAAACCTTTTATTGAGTGTTTTTTTGAATGACTGGTTGTGCAGTTTGATGTAGTTTGTACCAGACACCGGTTGGTGGGATTGGTTGCTCCACCTGTGTGAAGGATAATTTCAAGGGTGATTAGAAAGTGCTGGCAATTGTGTGGCCCCGTCAGTAAAATAGACTATATAAATAAACTGCATGCAGGTATTTTATAGGATTAACACAGCATACAAATATAACAAATACCTCTGCTCTCCTGTCTCCAGGTTCCCAGATTAAAAAAGAGTCCCCAGGGAAACAGGTGTCTTTTTCCGGGAGGGTTCTAACTGGCAGGAAATGTCTAAGGGGTGCGTAAAATATGTTGTGTTTGTTTGTTAGCTCTGTGTCCTGTTTAGGATGTATCAAATGCAAATGTTAGCTGGTAGATTTTGTCATGTGTGTGTATTTCATCTTTACATAGGGTATGTAAAAGAGGTCACCTCACACACTCCTGTTGGTTAGTATAGCACCCAAAGGTGGATACTAAAGGCTGCTGTGTTCCAGCTCTGATGGTCAATACTGGCAGCTGGGTCTGGTGAGGCTGCTGGTTATTTTGATGATGCTCTCTGACACGCACCTTGCAACTAGCTGTAAATAAATGCCCACATCTGGGGTTTGCTGGATCTCCTGTCTCATGGCTACTGGTCTTAATCGCTCACAAGGTCAGTCCAACAGTTTTTATGTTTAAAAGAAGAACATGGTTTTGGTCAAGGTAAGTAGTATGTTAAGTTCAGACTGCTACAGTAAATATGCAGTTTAGGTTTTTGAATAGTCATGTGTGAAAGAAACAACACTAGGTATTGATTTGAAACAGGAAACAGATGTGTCGCTGTATGGTGAAAGTCTGCTACATCTATTCATCTCGACAATCCTCTTAATGCAGACTTTGTTGCTCCACATACTATGTCACATGACTTTCTCAATTGTATTAATGACAGATCAGGATCAGAAGTAGAGAGGGTTTCCAGCTTCAAGTTTCTGGGAGTCCACATCACAGGGGACCTCATGTGGATAACAAACCCTGAAGCCCTGGTAAAGAAGGCTCAACCAAACTTGTCCACATTGCTGCTTGTGACCTTCTGCTCCACAGATAGTGTTCTGTGATATTACATCAATGTATGGTATACCAACTGTACAGCAGCAGACAGGACAGCTCTACAGAGCGTCATGAACACAGCACAGCAAATAATTGGAGTTAATCTTCAGGACAAGCTGCCTCTGCAGATCCAGCAACATCCTGAAAGAAGTGTCCACATCACCATAGTAAAACATTTGACAAAAAATAGCAAACTCACTATGTAGTGATTAGACAGTGATTTCGCGCAACAGCCATTGTTATTGTGAAACAAGTCCTCCAGCCATACTGCTCATTAATATAGCTTTAAGGGACTACCCTGATTTTGGGTAAAAATAAGTCCCTCATTAAGATTAAAGGTTTGTTGTCATGGTTACAGTGATACTGGCTAAAATAGGTTTCCTGCCTCTTGAACATTACCTGACTTTAATCAAGTTACAGCCAGAAAAGAGTCTTTTCGCTTGAATATAAATGTATTGTGTTGACGTGTGGGAGTCTAATGGTGCGGTCACCAAACGTGCAGTGAATGCAAAGTCAATGCAAAGATGAGAATAGTAAAAAGAATTCCACAACACGATAGATGCGAAGACACGCAAATTGTATCATTCACTTTACGTTGCAGGACGCGATTTGTTGAAAGACAATTAGTTTTTGTAAAAGAAACTCACTGGAGACAGGTCCTAGTACCGATCCCAGGTAGCAGGTCATCAAACCAGCCACTGCTCAGAAGAATGAGGAAGAATGTGATATTCCCTGAGCTGTGTGCCACTCTGGATGCTCTTATGGACCCACACACGATGGTGCTGGCTTCTCTCGCATTTCCACAACATGTAACATACAGCAACTAGGAACTTCAGCCAGTGGTCCCCCTTGCCTTTTTTCTGGAGAAGTACGGACAAAAATTCCCAGGTTGTGTTTACTTGCATTAGTTGTACAAGTACCGCGAGTAAACACAAATGATCCTGTGGCCAAACTTGCACGAGTACCTCTAGGTGAAAATTACGCGTTTGGTGTAAACAGTGCATTACATTACTGTTAGATGTCACTTAACAAAAAAAATACAACTATGGGTCATAATAAGCTGATTGCAAACAAACCATGTAGTATTTTTAATGAGAAAAGAGTTTCCTGTGAAAATATAAATTCAACCAGGAGGTTCCTGCAGATCTCTCATTAAAAAGGAAATTTGGCAGTTGTTTTTTAATGAGTTTCATTCCTCTTTTAAAAATGAAAGTCTTTCTGCGAAAGAGTAGAAACTCGAGCTGGGGAAAACATGAAATAGTGCAACTCACTGCAAATGGAGAGCATAAATGTTTTATGGTCCATCCGTTGATGTAATCTTGGCTCTGTGAAGGAGAGAATACAAAGTTTTTTGACAAGAACTTGAGAGACATAAATGAGAGACGCACAGGATTTAGTTCCCTCAGTCTCTGTTCCCATTGCTGACAAATCAACACAGCTGCATGAAACAATCCACAGAAGGTACTGAGAAGCAAGTGGACATGAGAGCTTCCATAAAGAACAAAGACTGAGAGAAAAAAGACAAGGAAACCCATGAGAACTATCTTTTTGCAAACTAAA
The DNA here is from genome assembly GCF_022539355.2 of Hippoglossus stenolepis. Lineage (NCBI taxonomy): Eukaryota > Metazoa > Chordata > Actinopteri > Pleuronectiformes > Pleuronectidae > Hippoglossus > Hippoglossus stenolepis. The sequence continues at coordinate 6,909,848 of NC_061489.1, forward strand.
GAAGAGATATCACAAGATTGGAGTGTTCCCCAGATTTTTTGAGAAACCTGGAATGACATATGTTCGACTCTGAGTCCTAAAGAATAATTCTGTATGTGTATGTGTTTGCAGATTGTTCAGTCTGATGTTACAGATGTTAGAACTCTGGTTCGGGAAAAACAACTGGAGTGAGACTAGAAAAGGACACTGTCTGTGTGTCGCCATGTGATCTCTGATCAGTGGTGGGATGTAACAAAGTACATTTTCATTGCATCTGATGCAGTTTCTTTGTGGTCTAATAGAAAAGAAAATAACCACGGTATTTTGTGGTAGCACAGAGTACTTTTATCCTGAATAAGGACAATTTGAAATTATCTGCTGCCCTTGAACTGTTAAGAATGCAATTTTGTAATAAGTAATCACTATAATTAGTATTGTATGTGGAAACCATGTGGTAACCATGGTGTACATGTAACTGCATCAGCAAATGCAGGGATTTTTCCTGATCACACAGTAAAAGGCAAAAATGTCTGTTTTTGTCAATTTTCAATATGATTTATTTGTCAAATGTCAGTTTCGGTACGAATCAAACCATAAGATTAGCATCATATTTTCCTTTGGTAGCAGATAAACCAAAACACAAGTGAAAGCAACCTTATGGCTTTAGCAATGCATGAACTTTTCCTTTCCAGCACCAACCGGTGAAGGGTTTCATTTATCAAGTGAAATACGTCCACTTCTACCGGACCGATTAGTATAAACTTTAGTACAGATGTTTGTAGTCCAAAGACAGTTGACTTTGGTGATCCCAGGCTTTGTCTCTGGCACCACCATGGGGTGCACATTGGTGCCTTGAATTATTATATTGGTAAAAAATCCATTAGAGCAGTGTGTAGACATTTTGAAGATTCTTTTGCAAAAATAGGATATGTCTCTCATTACTATGTTATAGTGACTGCATAATCACTGTAAATTTAAAACCATAGTATTTTTGTTACATAAGAATGAGCCTTTTATACATACACTACCGTTCAAAAGTTTGGGGTCACCCAGACAATTTCGTGTTTTCCATGAAAACTCACACTTTTATTTATCAAATGAGTTGCAAAATGAATACAAAATATAGTCAAGACATTGACAAGGTTAGAAATAATGATTTTTATTTGAAATATTAATTTTGTTCTTCAAACTTTGCTTTCGTCAAAAGATGCTCCATTTGCAGCAATTACAGCATTGCAGACCTTTGGCATTCTAGCTGTTAATTTGTTGAGGTAATCTGTAGAAATGTCACCCCACGCTTCCTGAAGCACCTCCCACAAGTTGGATTGGCTTGATGGGCACTTCTTGCATACCATACGGTCAAGCTGCTCCCACAACAGCTCAATGGGGTTGAGATCTGGTGACTGCGCTGGCCACTCCATTACAGACAGCATACCAGCTGCCTGCTTCTTCCCTAAATAGTTCTTGCATAATTTGGAGGTGTGCTTTGGGTCATTGTCCTGTTGTAGGAGGAAATTGGCTCCAATCAAGCGCTGTCCACAGGGTATGGCATGGCGTTGCAAAATGGAGTGATAGCCTTCCTTATTTAAAATCCTTTACCTTGTACAAATCTCCACACTTTACCAGCACCAAAGCAGCCCCAGACCATCACATTACCTCCACCATGCTTGACAGATGGCGTCAGGCACTCTTCCAGCATTTTTCACCTGTTCTGCGTCTCACAAATGTTCTTCTGTGTGATCCAAACACCTCAAACTTTGATTCGTCTGTCCATAACACTTTTTCCAATCTTCCTCTGTCCAATGTCTGTGTTCTTTGCCCATATCAATCTTTTCTTTTTATTGGCCAGTCTCAGATATGGCTTTTCTTTGCCACTCTGCCTAGAAGGCCAGCATCCCGGAGTCGCCTCTTCACTGTAAGCGTTGACACTGGCGTTTTCCGGGTACCATTTAAAGAAGCTGCCAGTTGAGGACCTGTGAGGCGTCTATTTCTCAAACTAGAGACTCTAATATACCTGTCTTCTTGCTGAGTTGTGCACGGGGCCTCCCACTTCTCTCTCTACTCTGGTTAGAGCCCGTTTGTGCTGTTCTCTGAAGGGGTAGTACACACCGTTGTAGGAAATTTTCAGTTTCTTCGCAATTTCTCGCATGGAATAGCCTTCATTTCTAAGAACAAGAATAGACTGGCGAGTTTCACATGAAAGTTCTCTTTTCTGGCCATTTTGAGAGTATAATCGAACCCACAAATGTGATGCTCCAGATACTCAACTAGCTCAAAGGAAGGCCAGTTTTATAGCTTCTCTCACCAGCAAAACAGTTTTCAGCTGTGCTAACATAATTGCACAGGGTTTTCAAGGGTTTTCTAATCATCCATTAGTCTTCTCAGGCGATTAGCAAACACAATGTACCATTAGAACACTGGAGTGATAGTTGCTGGAAATGGGCCTCTATACACCTATGTAGATATTTCATTAAAAACCAGACGTTTCCACCTAGAATAGTCATTTACCACATTAACAATGTATAGAGTGTATTTCTGATTAATTTAATGTTATCTTCATGAAAAAACAGTGCTTTTCTTTGAAAAATAAGGAAATTTCTAAGTGACCCCAAACTTTGAACGGTAGTGTACATGGGAGCCCGTCTTGCTTCCTCTGAGACTGCCATGTTGCACCACCATGTTTCTACAGTAGCCATGAATGGACAAACCAGGTAGAGACGGCCTTCATTTGTTTGAACATAGATGCAGGAGCTTGATTTCAACAGACGAAAAATTGTGCTCCGTAAAATGTGAAGAAGAAGAAGTTGGACTAGGATGTTGTTATTAGAAGTTTGTTAACCAAAATTAAACCAAATGGAGGATTATACATTAACAACAGAAAAAGCAAGGGAGCATATACCGATGACATCAAAGAAACAAACCAAAACTGGACACTCAATGACAGAAAATGAGAATAAACATTTGTATTGCCTCACAAGGTGGAAATCATGGCCATAGTAACTTGACTGTCTCTCCAGGAGTTGGTTGGTCAGCTCCCTGTGCTCCTCCAGACTCGTTTCTTGAATAAGTGTCTGAAGACGTAAACAAAGTGAAAAAAAAGTATTATTGGCTATATTTATGTTATTATGTTGGCAAAATGATAATGTCAGGGATTGGGGTTGTAGGCTGGAACACTTTTTCTTAACCCAACATACTTAACCAATGACAAGTTTACATGAGATAATATATCTGCAACTTACTATCCGTATATAGTATTCATATAATTATTCAGTGGTGTTGCTGACGTTCTACAGGCAATGACTGACATGTACTGCACTGCCAATGTTACAGTAACATTACTCCGTAAGATGTAAACACAGCTGCAGTATTAATACCACTTTCCACTGTATTGGCCTTTTTTATATCATGCAGACCATGAAGTATAATTTCTGTAGATGGAGGGACGGATGTGTATGTCAAATCCAGAATAGGAAAAGCAAGAACAGCATTTAATATCTTAAAGAAAATATTATATATTAACAAAAAGCAAAGAACCAACACCAACCTGTGGGACCGCACCAAGCAAGAGCCAGTCGAGCTACAAATCAGGAGAGGGAAGTGGAGTTGGATAGGCCATATACTTAGAAGAGACAATAAATCCATCACTAAGAAGGCACTAACTTGGAACCCAAAAGGCAAGAGGAGTGGAGGACAACCTAGAAACATCTTGAGAAGATGCACAGAACAGGAGATGAAGAAAGAGGGGCTGTCATCGCAACATGCTGACCGAAGGGCCCTAGACTGGGGGGGTGCCACTAGATGCTACTAAATCCTACACACTTAACCGTTAACTTTGATGACCCCTTTCACAAGTGTTAGTGTCAAAACGTTGTCAAAGCTGCACTTTGTGTTTTGTGCTAAGAACAAGAACAATTTTAGCCTGTGAACACACTAAACCCCACAGATTGTTGACATCATACCTGCTTAGCACCGGCATGTTAGCAGTGTCACTGTGAGCATGTTAGCATGCTAATGTGTTAGCTAAAAGCAATTCTGTGCCCACGGCCTCAGATAGCAGCTCACAATACAGTAGACTGATTTTATCGAAACCTGGCCCCATCGATTGCCTGAGTCATTACATGATTTGCATTATTCAAGCCTGTACTACTATATTATTATACTATACTATACATTTTCAAGAATAAACCTGTTTATGTTTCCAATGGGCTTCAGGGTGTGTGATGTAGCCTGGTCAAATGTGTACAGTAAATTATAGCACACATGTGTTTTCATGATATTTCAGCTTTCCACAGTGAAAGCAGAAACGTTTACAAATGTCAGAGGATTAGGGCCCACCAGCTGAGTCAGGATAAAACTGGAGCTCCAGTCAACAAGTGACTAATCCAGGGGCTAATGTTTGGAATGGAGCCCCTCCTCCACTAAAGGCACTACAAATAAACTGGGGCCTTCCTTTCAAAGTCACCGTGCTTTGATATCTGCTTCTCAGCCTTCAAGATTAAGAAATAGGGTAAAGAAACAAGGAGAAAGAACAGGCAGATTATAGAAAAATGGAGTTGGGGAGATTAAGCAGAGACAGGGGATGTATCATAGTAAACCTCAGAGATGATGGAAGATGAAGAGAATGAGACACTAGTAGTGAGAGATATAAAAGGTTAGAGATTAGCAGAATGTCATACAAATGTTACGATAGAATAATATATCTGTCCCATGAACTTTCAACTGAGGGTCACACTAAACAAAGAGAATATAACCTGACTGATTTGTATGCCTCTGTGCTGCTGTAGCTGGTGGCATTATGTTTTTGGGTTGTCCGTCTGTCCCACTCTTGTGATAAAGAGATGAAGTAGAGTGCTTCATCGTCTTACCAGAGGGTCGCAAAAAATACTGAGCAAGATAATGGCAGCACTAATTTCTCATAGAAAAAGTGCATATCATGCACGACTGAATCGATTAATTATCTAGATCGGTGCATCAAAAGAAGTAAATGACACTTGATTGGAGACTTATTAACGGAATGCACTCAACAAATCATCAGCACTGTGGGGAAGGCTCAGCAGAGCAACTCCAGTTGATGTGGAGGTAGCTCGTCAGAGTCGTCTAGCTAGACCAGGGAGGGTAATTGGCACGGCAGAGTATAGTTGGCTAATCACTCTCCCTGGATATAAAAGGCAGCTGAGAGAGCTGCCAGGAGGAGACTGAGGACTGACACATATGGAGAGGGCTGAGAGCTGAGCTGCCACACCACTTAAAGAGGTTATGTTGTCGGACAATTTAAGTTTAGTTTTCTGAATTTATGTTTGGTCTATTGAAATAAAGGATGTTAAGTGGTGACTGGCTACTGTCTTGTTGTATTGGGAGACCCTGGTTGGCAAGAGACTTTGCCACAACTACTATAAATAATATAAATAAAACCAGTTTTCAGTCTAATACCAGTTTGAAAGGTTAAAAGTGAGAGACTGTCTTGAAAAGAGAAATTGATGATCCCTCAGAAAGGTGCCTCAGAGCTGATTTTGTAGGGGAAGTTTATTGCCATTAATTCATCCGTCCAATCCAAGCAGCAGTCTGACTTGGTGTATGGACTCTTCATTGTTCTGCTGTTTGGTACAGCTGCCAAAAGAGAGAGCAGGAGATCTTCAACTCAGAGATGAATGAGCCACAGGAATGTTTATGTACATGAGTGTGCACACACTGCTCCAAAATAAACATGCCTGTCAAAACAGGATGCAAAGCTTGTTATTACTTTCAATGGCCCATTTGTATGTGAGTATGTACATTTTTGTGTTTTGGTGTATGCAGGTGAGTGTTAGGGCACAAGAATGCCAGTGAGACTTGGCCCATGATGACTGATTTGTACAAGCTTGCTGATATAAAAATACGCCCAAAGTTGTCTGCAGTTTGAGACAAGTGAGGATTAGAAAAGAATGAATGACTACTTCATGTTCTAAATCTGGCAAATGTGTAGCTCTCTGCTCAGCCCTCTCTTAATCTACAAGCGGTTTGAATATGTAAAGGTCAGATTGGCTGAGTTTTATTTCAACCGGGGAAACAGCACTCAAAGTTGCCCATTTGAATGCAGTCACAGGTGAGGGCTGGGATCAACTTATTATTAGATGAGAATTACCACGGAAAGTACAATACATGTGACATGACTAAAAAACTAACTTGACTACAAAACAAATTTGATGACCTGGTAAAGTCTTTTGAAAATGTTGTTGTCTTTTATTTGTGTTTTCAACTGCTGTTGTAATGGTTACAAAGAATCATTAATTCATATATTTCCATACTGACCTTCAGTATAGCACGGAAAAGAATGTAACTTTAAGGTTCAAAACCCAATGGTGAACATGATCTCCCTGCTGGTCACCTCAGACATGCAGAACAACTTACCTTTTTTAATTCTATCTGTCGTACAAAGCAACAGTTTCCAACAGGAACATTAATTATACAAGTACAGCCAAAGCTAGATAGGATCGACTGGAGGTTGGTGATAAACCGATGGTATCAAGCCACATAAATTACACATAAATGGTTTTGTGGTGGAGGCTTGCTCTTTTTTATTATTGTGATTATCTGGGTTTGGATGTAGGATTCAGGAGTAGTTCAATGAGGAAAAGTTGTCCACTAACCAGAAGGTTGGTGATTCGATCCCTGGCTCCTCCCTTCCCTCCCAAAGTGTCCCTGGGCAAGACACTGAACCCCCATTAGCGTGTGTGAAAGAAAAGGCACCCTGTGTAAAAGTTCTATGAATGTGTCTGTGAGGCTACATCCTAAAAAACTATGTTTAATTTAATCAATCTCTGTTCAAACAAGCGTTTTGGGTCCGGATCAGTCTGTCCATACTAAATCACATGAAAATGCATATCATGTGACCACTCACGTACATTGGGCATATGTACACAGAAAGAATTGTTTTTTGCAGTAAGAGATAGGCTACAAATGGCTATTAAAAGTAATAATAGCTCGTCCCTATACACATATAAGCAGTTCATTGTAAAATGCAGAATTTTTGGAACTGTTAGTAAAGACAACAGAGTCACCACCACTTGTAATTGATTATCTATGTTGTGTTCTACGCTGGTAGACGAGACTAATGCCGGTTGTTTTCTTCCAGAAGGGGGTCATGTGGTAGGAGCCTGAAGAATCAGTGAAGGCCACTTTATGTCCGAAAAGACGCAATCAGCGAGCGATTGTGACGTTTACGTCACTGTTTTCCAAACATCTCTGTTTCTGCCCGTCCAGACTAAATCGCATCCCCAGAGTTTTCAAGCCAAGATGGCCAGCAGTGTTTCCAAACCGTTTTGGTGGCTCTGATACTAGTATGGACGTTGGGTGTATCTGTGGCAAAGTCGATGCGCTTTTTTAAAAAAAACTATTATGCAAAAATAAAGATTGCTTGTCTTCTAGTAAGGAATTGAACCTGGGAACAGAAACAAAAGAACAAAGAAACAGCTGCTACAACAGTGTATTAACAGGCTTTTGCTAAACATTTTACAAGCTTTAGCTTGTAAACCACACATTAATGGCTGCATCTCTTTCTCTTCCCTTTTTTATATAAAAGTGAAGCAAGAGGTGGAGCACACCAACAAAAGTGCTGTGCATATAAGGCCTATTCCAGTTCAACTTGGGCAACAAATGAGCAGCTCAAGTATTTCCAAATGGTCCGAACAAAATGAAACCTATTACACAGTCAACAAGCACAACAAGAGCCATATTTAGCTCATACATGCCATCATGTTATGAAAAGCTTAGATATTCTATTAGACAAAGATTGTTTTTAATCCTGTAAACGTCTGTGTCAACATAACCAAGGTATGTTGACACCATGTGTCAACACTGCAGGTATACACATACAATAGTAGAGCTTAAAGGACAAAAAGACTGTTAAAGACTCCTCATCCTGTTTGTTTCACTGTACATTGTATCCAGGTTGATCACATGAATAAAACTGACTGTCTGCCAACTTTTGAAAAAAGCGTGTCAGAGTATGTAGCTGCCGGCACAGGCTCGACATCTACAGACGGATTATTATAATTGTCTAATCTGTATTCAGAAACTGTAATGTATCTCAGGAGGGAGAAAAGGGAGCAAGAGGGAGGTGGAGGGACTGGAAAGGTGAAAGCATGTAAAGAGGAAAACAGGCAGAGAGGGAAGAGAGAAAAAAAGCATAGAAAGAGAGGAGGCAAAGAAAATAGAAAGACGCACAAAGGAGAGAAAGAAAGGAAATGGTGAGGAAGTGATAATGTTTCAACCAGGGAAAAAGAGACAAAGCGTTTAAGGGAGGGAGAGCGAGGCGTAGGTGAAAGCAACGAGAGGGAGCGAGTGGGACAGGAGATGAGAAGGTGAAGGAAGGAGCGTAGGTGTAAAAGGGGATGGAGAAGCCGCTGCATTCCACACAGTTACAGAACGAGACGAGGAAGAGGAGTTAATCTGAAATCCAGATGCCATAAGGACCAACAGAGGGTCAAACTAACACACACACACACACACACACACACACAGAAAGAGAGACTCAGAGCTCTCCTCTCTCCTTCATAGACGTCGGGACCTCGGTGGCTTTACAAGTCAGCAAACATCCAGGGACCAAAACATCAAGTGGATACTTTTTATGCCTGTTTTTCTTGTAAAACTCTGACTTTCCAGCCTCCAGTGAAAACTAAAGGATTCGTTTTTGGGGTCTTTTTTGTACTTAAACTGTTTATTTTTTTCACTCTTCTGCAGGAGTTTTCAGGTAAGTCTCTTGTGTGTGTGTGTGTGTGTGTTTTTTTTATATAATGAGAACTTACTAAATGCTCTCAGATGTAAAAGGCAACTTTAACAGAGGCTAACATTGAACGCTATTTTTTATGTGGAGATTGCACTTTAAAAAAACTTCTCACATGTTGATGCAACAGCCCGAAAGTGAATGGAGTGATTTTCTACCAGGTGTTTGAGCGTAACAGAGAGAAATGCCTGGTATCTAATTGTCATCATTCAGGGCTGTCAGTTGAGTAACTTTGAGTTGTCTGACGAGCATGAACAAGGAAGCAAAGTGACGGTTTTACATCCATATTCGTCTTTGCAACCTCGAGGAATGCCATTGGACTCCGAAATCTGATTTCTTACTTCCTGTCATGTGGTGACAGATGTGGTCAGTGTTGCTCTAATTCAACCATTGATTGACTTTTACGTCCAGAACAGTGTGAAACAGAGCCTACCTCTTACATGCATGTAACCTATTGTTGTCCACCACTCACCCCCAAAAAAAGATTGCCACATGATTGTTTTCAAAGAGCATCTGAAATTGCAAATATTTACACATGAATGACATACTGTGCACAAGGGAAGTTTGTTTACTACAACCAGTTCCCTTTGGCATTTCAATCATATTGCTACCAGTGAGCTCTTCAAGCAAACAGGCGCTGAGTATAAATACACTCAAGTATTTATTAGCCACACGCAGCATTGTTGTAACGACTAGCGGGCCAGCTTTCTGTAATAATAAGCAGAGAGGCAGAATAAAGCTTTCAAGACATGCTTATGTATGAAGCATTTAAAGTTTGTTTGAAAGCCACATGAGCATCTGCAGCCATGCAAAAACGGACAGATTTACTGCCAACGCTTAGAAGAAATCTGTAAGCAAGCTGCGCGTGAAAATAGTTAAAAATAGTTTTCAATTAGCAGCCATTCAAAGGATTTTGTTCCTGACGCCATGTATTCAGTGTGAGGGCAAAACATTGCTTTGTGAGACAAAGCAAAAAGACTAACACATTTTATAACATCTGTAAATGCAAAGAGGGCTTTTAAAATGAAAATGAAATCAGAACTCATAGAAAATAATGAAAAATGTCTCTCTATGTCATATATCTAAATAATTCCACATTAGTCATTTGTGAAAAGTAGCATACAATGTCAAAAATATATGTGTATCAGTTAGAAAATATACATGTTTAACATGGTAAATTACATTTTGGAGACTGGTTGTTATCCAGTGGTAACAATTAAGAAATTATGATGAAAGAGATTTCTGAATGAGGGTATACAGTATGGGCAGCATATGATATTACAGACTTGCATGGAAAACATGTGGGAATCATACTCGTAGTCCTCTCTTGACATGTGTTATCTTGAATAGAGCAGCTGTGACTTGGCTCTCAGTCAGTTTAATGCTTTTGACATTAAGATGTATTGGCCTCACTGAGACATTCTTAAAGGAACACACCATGCTTTAAGGAGATTAATTTAACTTTTAAATAGTTAAGAACGATTACTTACAGAAACCAATCACACTGGACGTCATGAATACAATGAATATGATGAATAAACACATGGTCATGTTTTCCTTTACTGTAGGTAATAATATCCTGATTAAACTAATATGATTTAGGTCAGACAGAGATTTCTCCATTTATACACAGATTAAACTGGGCTACTGGAACAAGTGAAAGGATGGATAAGTCAAAACCTTGCCCAGTCAAACCTTAACCAAAGGCTTGGTACTGGTTTATGTGTGTTTCTTTTCCATTGTGACCACACTTAAATTGAGATTACATTGCAAGTTATTTATGAAAATTACACAGACAGGCCTCTTTTCTAATTAAACCTCCACAGCATGATTTGGCTCATTACATGATTCAGTTAGTGTTTGAGTTTAAAGTACAGAATAAGTCTGTGATAATAAGATGGAAAGAAGTCCAAGCCATATTGTAAAAAAACAAAGGAATGTGCCAGGGAACATCTGATTTTGATAAGAAGGAGTGCTGATACGTGTAGTGCTCTGGCTCTTTTGGTGGAAGTACAGCGCTTTATCTTTGTCAGGTGAGAACCTGGGAGCGGTACTAAGTGATTCCATAACACAAAGGAAGCCTTATTTTTGTTGCTCATCTTTGTTTCTTTTTGCTATCCCCTCTTCTTATCATACTTTCCTTTCCTTTCCTTCTCTCTCTCTGTCTCCAGTGTGCTTACACAGGAGAGCTGTTAAAACCATGGAGGAGAGTCAGCACCAGTGGGAAACTAGCTTTCACTTGCCATCATAATACCCCTTCATATTGGAGGCCAACACTGAGTGGACACCTTTATTGCTTTGTAAAACCAATGTAGAAGCTGTAGCAGCAGCTTTGGGTCATACCTGAGTCTTATCATGGATTAGGGTCACGTAACAGCTAATAAACTGCACTCAATTTTCTTTCTCATGCTTTTAAAAATATACCACGTATGGCTAAACTAATATGAACAATATGGGGCATTCTTTGGGTAGGTATCCTATGACCAGGTGCTGCCTTAAAAAAAAGTACCAGTTTTTATGATACAAGTTTTTTACAAGTTTCCACAAGGTGGAAAAGTCATTAGAGAGCTGAGGCCCCAGGTTCAAGCTCGTGTGCCACAAAGCATCCCTCCTTTTGCAGTATCCTTGACCACAGGGAAGAATCTCAAACAGCTCTAGACCTTCTGTTCTGTAGTTGACCCCTGACCTCTATGAGGACGAAAGAGAACAGAGTCCCTGTCTGTGGATAAATAAATAATTACTGTACCTTTTTTTAAATGTAAATTCACATCAGTAAGAAACATTTCTAATTTGAGCACTAAAAAGCCTCCTTACTCTACGTGCTCGGCACCAAGCATCAAACAGATATGATTAGATAATTGCTTATATTTCACTAACAGAGCGAAATATTTAATAAGTTGTTCTGGACAAAAACAAAGCAACAAGGTGAGTGAAGAGTGGATTATATTTGTCTAGTTGACTGTAAGTCGGCTCCGAATGCTAATGCTGTTTTTGTAGAACAAGCAACTGTTCGCTTACACTTTTTCAACGTAAAGAGTTCATTTCAGTGAATGCCACTGAGTTGATGCAAATTTAAGATCCAGTAAGTAGCTTGGTTGGATGGACCATGGCCGGTCCAGCCCACGTTTTTATCTCAAACTACTGCTGTGCCTGAGAACAGCCTCTTAGAGCAGGTAGTGAGGCTATAGATTCTAGTTGTAATGTTAACCCAGACAATAATGTCAAATACAGTAGGAAAAGCTATCAGTCACCCTCATGTTCATTGCAGTGGTGAGAGTGTAATATTCCAAAGCTAACATGTGTGTGGCCTTTGCCTTGTAGGACCAAGTAATAAAGAGGCATGATTTTCTTGTTATTGGCAGTATTACATTTGTTATTATTCTCACCAACTGTCACACGTTACACTGTGAAGATGGAAACAATTCATTTGATGTGTGTGCACTAGTGAAACCATCAGTGAGCCCGACCTCTATACCCTCTGTAGGTTAATGTGTTTGTCAGAGCAGGAAGTACAAACTGTGCATGCTAGTGTGTGCATGTGTGTGCGTGTGTGCGTGTGTGTTTATGTGTATGAGAGAGAGAGAGAGACAGAGAGAGAGTGTCTGATAGTAATTCAGTTATTAAAATGATACAAAATCATGATTCAGGTCTCTCTCTCTCTCTCTCTCTCTCTCTCTCTCTCTCTCTCTCTCCCTCCAACACAAACACACACGCACACATTCTTGTACCTCCATCTTAAGTACACAATTAAATGCCTAACCCTAATCTTAACCTAATTCTAACCCTGGCCTGAGAAGCAAGTCTTAACCCTGAAACAAGCCTTTTCAAAAAGTGAGGATCGGTCAAAATGGCCTCACTCCGTAAGGTCAATGCTCAAAATGGTCCACAAATATTAAAGTTAAAGTACACACACACAGCTGTTAGGTGAATTAGCCTTCCTGTGAGGAGAGAAGACAGATATACAAGTGGAAACCAGAAACCCCAAACTGGCCTCTCATGACTTCAAATATGTTCGGGTGTTGTTGGGTTTTACCTGTGAATGTTTCTCCGTCTTCTTTTCCACCCATTTCTTTCCTCCTTCACAGAGTTGACTATCAGATTAGTGTGTGCAGGGGTGTGTGTTTCAGTGAGTGAGGCTGTATGTAATTGGCATGTAATGTCCTCAAACAGCATGTTAACGTTTAAACCAACATAGCGACTGCCAAACCACCTGGCTCAGCAACAAACCACAACTGCCAATGTTGAGTGGTTGTTTTCCACAAAACTGTGAATTGTAATGAATCGTACTGCATGTCTCTTCCATTCCAGTGTTTTGTATGAGCTGTGACTTGAGACATTATTATCAACAGATGATTTGTCTATTGTGAGTCAACAAATATATCGTGATTATAATGGATAAGAGAGGATTTGCATTCCACTGGGTTACCTGAGGGAAGGTGCAGAGAAGACAGGCAGGATTTATATGAGCTGGGGTTCATAGCTCCTGGAGGGCAAATAGTTTGGTATAAAGAGAGCTGCTACTGTTGTCAATATATTCACTTAAGGAGTGTTTTCTCACACGTTAACTTTCTCTCTCGGTCCATCAAATGCTATCATGTGATTTCTTTCTTTCTTTCATTTTTTCTTTCTTTCTTTATCTTTTTATTATCTATGTCACATTTGTGGCAGTACCAGCCGAGGCCTGTGTAAAATGCTTATTAATGTGGTGCATTTTGCACGTCATTATGGTAATTTTCTCTTTAATAATCTCTAGCCCAAGCTGAAAAGTCATCTTTGCAACATCTAGTTAGGTACTTCCTTTCTAATAAGTCATTGGGTGTCAGGAGTTAAAAAAAAAAAAAGTACATATGGAGAACTATCACCCAACAAGTTTTTTGTTTTGATTTAGTGTCACCAGTCTCATAAGTGTTGATTCCATCTTCGACAGATACAGTAGCTGTTTGACTGCTCAGTTACCTGCATAACAAAACAGCAAAGTTAGCGGATTTGAAGAGTTAGATATTTCCCTAAGGAGTGGTTGGAGACTCCAAATTAGTGGTAGTGTTGTTTAGTATCTGCTGGAAGTGTATGAACTTCAACATTTTTCATAAAACTTTATAATAAAATAGCATGTCAGTGTTGTGTTCAGTGTGACTGTCCAGCCGCCAAGTGGCCAAAAAAGTCAGTTAATGCAGGTGCAGTATACTTTTTGCTAAGCTACTGTCCTCAATGACGCCTTAAATGATCTAGGGACTTTCAAGAATCAGGGTTCACTAGATGAACATGTCTAGGACATAGTGCGGTTATGGAGGTATCCATTTATTAATCTAAATTAACATTCTTCATGTTGCGCCATCTGTTCTTTGAAGTGCTTATCCTGTTCAGAGTTGCAGGAACTGGCAAGTGTTATTGGAGGATACGCTGTGTACAAGTTGCTTTACAATTACAACATCTACTGGAAATATGCATCAACAGCAATGGCGGTAACCGAGGGACCAGTTTATTAGTTACACTCACTTTTTTCAAAGTTTAAAATGTTAAGCTTGTTTTGACTTACTGTACATCTATGCATCTAAATCACCTCATTCCTTCCTTCAGGTGTATTGATGGCGTGAGCAGTCAGACAGCCGTCCAGTCATGGCGCTCTGGTGGTGCGCCAAGATCTGCTGCAGGTTGGCTGCAGCGTGGTTTCCTCTGCTCCTCTCATCACTGCTGTGGCAAACGGTAAATCTTCCTTGGAGCTTCTCAGGCCAGTGGTTTGTTGCTTAAATTGTGAAATAATGACTCATAACAGTCACTAACATTGTGACAGTCAAGCAAAGTTTTTTTCACTCTGAAGATATTGGGCACATGTAAATGCTGTGTGGGTCGTATTTGACACCAGTTTTCAAAAGCTGTAGCCATTAGTAAGTTAGATACATTTATTTCCTGAAATGATATTCATTCAGGCCACTGTATCATCTTTAATAAAATGCTTGCTGGAAATGAGGATAGGAGCGCAGTGTTATTACACCTGGGCTCTTTTATAGAAGCCTCGGGTCTATTTATTGCTCTTAGTATTGATTTCTTTCCAAAATCTGTCAAGTTACTACACAAGTCTGAACTCATCTGTTGGCTTGTCTTTTTCTCAACTTTTCTGAATCCACCTCTCCTCACTGCTCTCTCATTCCCCCTTGAACTCTCTTTCTCTGCCGTCTCACCTTAATTCCCGATCTCCTCCCTTGAATTACTCTCCTCTCTCACCCCTTCCTCTCATTCCGACGGCCGTCACACCTCCACTCATCACTTGAAGATCTACCCCGTCTACGCTGTCCCATCCTGCCCCCGGACCTGCAGCTGTCCAGGTGTTAAAGAGGTCCACTGTACATTCAGACATCTGACTACCGCACCAAAAACCTTTCCTAAAGATACAGAGAGGCTCAACCTGGGGTAAGACTCTATCACTGCATAAACACCCGTCCACACAGAAGCACTGAGACGCTGTTATCAAACACCCCAAGGGAAAGAAAGCTAAACACTCAACAGGATATAGTGTGGAATGTGGTGTAGGTAATTTGTCAGAGAAATGTTTTCGCTAGCTAACATATTATCATCAACGCCTCATATCACTTACACACAGAAATGATGAGCTAAGTGCTTTTTGATTGGTGATATAGCCTTTTGACTGTTCTTTTCAGATCATATTTTAATACCATGGGTCCTGCAGATAATTTACTCTCTTGCCTCAGTGGGTGGGATCATGAGAACATATAGCTGCTTGCGAAAAACACAAAAGAAGAAGTGTCACCAGCGATGTCGTCTCCACGTAGACCGCGGTGAAGTTTATTTGACAAAATCTCCTTTAAATGCAGAATACAAGGTCTTAGCATCAGCATGTGGTACAAAACTACGGGAATATATCTCTTAATCACTTCCATGTGGGTCTTTGTATTGTGGACGGAGCATTCACTGCCCTCCCGCACAGCAGAGAAACGGCCCAGCTTCTGTTTTCTATATAACAAATTGTCTAATAATTGTCTCCAAACAATCCATATTTACATGGCAAAACAGAGCTGCTCGATTGATCATAGAAGACTTTTCATTTGCATGCAAGGCTCTATTTTGGCAATCGCTGCATTTCAGGTACATTAAATGTGTGCATAGTGTAGCTCCTCAACTCTTTGATATGATAAAGCATTTGATATGTCACAAAAGCTACTGTATGTAGCTCGGAACAGGAGATAAACTGTCTCCATATGTGCTCCTCTACTCTGGATAACAATGCATTCCGAATAATAAACCCAAACAAAATGACTATGCTGGTTTATATCATTTCACAACAGTTAAATTAAATGATGATTATTAAATTAAATTACCCCCTTACTTTTTATTAGATTTAACACAATTTACTTTCCAGAAACTAGGCTAGCTTATAAATTGAATACAAAATAACTATCAGTTTTTATGGCTGGTTGAGTCATCAGCCATTTGCCCAGGCGATACTGCTTTTTTTCATGTGCCTGCGCCTCCACTTTTTCCCCAGCATTCCCTGGATTTCCCCTCGAAATCACAATAGCAAAACGAATACTTGTTTTCTCCGCTTGGTTTTGAAACAGAAACAGGGAGCTTTCCTGTACTGAAGTCAACGTAGTAACAAAATAAAACAAGACTCTCGAATTTGGTTTTGACACAAGAACCAAAGGGGAAAAAAATGGGAATCCTGCTGGATTCTGTTAAGATTTGTTGTTGAATACAAAACGTCTTGGTATTGTGAAAACCAGGTTTGATGATGCAGGTCCGGTTCAGACCGGGCCTTTTGCTGATTGTCTTCCCAACTATGACCCCATTTCACACTTGTGTTGATCTACCATTAAAGACTAAATGCACCACATACCTCCCCCCAAAAAAAAAAAATTTTTAATTGAACGATAAATGTATTGAGGTCAGTAATAAGTTTAGCGAACAGCCAGCTGCAAAAAATGAATGATTTATTTTCAGCAGAGCAAACATTTGGAGAGTAACCAAACCTTTAGGGAGCTAACAGGCTCTGCCTTTCCAAACACTCGACCACCCTGCTAACTGAGGTGCAGCCCAGGGGGATTTACCCTCTAATGCAAACCTTTTGGTATACATGTTCACACCAGACATGTTTGGAGTGTTTTATTTACACTCTGGGGTCTGTTTCCCTTTAGTTTGGGGTTAAAGCAGTGCTGTTTGAAAATAAAAGAAAACCGCTCTAATACATGTAAGTTTCCATCCTCTTTCAAAGGGACCATTGTGCTGAATGATCAGTGAGTGACATAGAGGATGGTGTGGACCACCTACAGGACAGGGATTAATGGCTGTGAGGAGATACATGTGGACGTCTAATTGCCAGCAGTTCATCATACTTAGAGAAGCTGTGACTCCAATGGGTTTTCAAATATTTCTCCATGTGCTCATACATGAAACGGTGATGAAGAAGAGCACAGATGAGTCTGCCTTGAATAAAGCTTAAATGAGATTAACTTGCTTTAATGTGGCTGAACACAACAGATCATTAGGTACTTAGACTGTCCCCTTAGTGTTTATTTTTGTGTTGCAAGGTTTGGTTCATTTGCATCTGGGTAGTGCTGGACCTTGCCTCTACATAGACAAATTCACCCAAGGTAATTGGAATAAGAATGTAGTATTTGATGCTTAAGGAGCTTCAAATAAAATGAAGTGCTTGTTGGATTGTGTAACTGCATCTGAAACCCCTCTCTGATGTCTAACCTGGGGCACTTGGTCTAGAGATCAACAGAAAACCAATCACCAGCTATCTTGATAATGTTTTGATAAATGTGATTGTGATGCTTTTTTTGTTGTTGTTTTTTCAAGGTTTTGTTGGCCTAACAACCAAGCTAATTGTATATAATAATTATTGAGCCATTTATTTGGCAAGTCTACTCTTCTATCAGTCTATCACACATTTGACACATAGTCCTGTGTCAATATGCCCCTTTACAGTGCACAGACCTGCATCCCCTTACCAATTCATTCAAATTACCCTGCATCCTATACCTTTGAGACGGTCATCTTATTGTTTCAGTGTTCGGTGTTAAACGTCCTGGCTATAGATGTTTTGAATAAAAATACAAAAGGGGCCTAATAAGGTGATTGTCGAGCTATGGACTAGCTTCAATCTGCCTGGAACTCCTATATACAGGAAGAATTCAACATCTTTTCTTACTGTATATTAGCAACGCATTAACACTTTCAGGGATCAAAGTTTAGTTTGAAGCAGTCACTAAGAATATGTGCACTCATGCCATCGAAAGATGCTCAGGATGAAAGTGACCTAGATTATATATTGCAAGCTGGATGTGTTATTGACGGCAAAGGAAAAACGCAACCTTCTCCCATATGTGTTCAGTTGGGTAGGGATAACTGCAGCCAGGGAGTGTTGTGTGTGTTACAGCCCAGGAACTCACTACAAGAGAGTCAACTGTGTTCGACATTACTGTGTTGATTTGACCTGGTTCCTGTAGTTGGAAAGGCTGAGTAACAGTTACACTCAAATCTGTCAAGCACTGTCAGCCCCTGCCAACAGACTGTGTCCTCTGCTGAAGCTTCTGTTCATTTGATAAATAATGATGAATAATGTTTTGGCTCTGGCATCTACAGTATGGCTGTAGAAATCTGAAGATTCCATCAAAGGTTCTTCTGTAACTCTTTGAGTTTTGACTGCTGGTATAATCAAGGTGGTACCAGGGCCACATACCCCTGCTGCTTTAAATATTATATTGATGAAGTTTAAAAGAGGGAAAAACAAAGCCTTTTATGAGTGTATGTGTGGGTAAATGTGTGTGTGTGTGTGTGTGTGTGTGTGTGTGTGTGTGTGTGTGTGTGTGTGTGTGTGTGATTCCTCTGCCATGCACATGGTGAACTTTTAAGAGGAATAATAAGGACATCATTGGGGGATTGGGGGGGTTAAAGGTTGACTGAGGTCTCTTTGACATACCGCTTTCCCTCTTTCCATTCAGCATTCCTTACACCTACCTTTTCCCTTCGTTTGAAAGGTCACATCAACCCAGACACGTTTGCAAGCACCGACTGTTAATTTTAGCTTCCCTTCCTACTGACCCCCAATGACCCTTTGTTACTCTTTCAGTCCTGTATAGTAACTCATCCTATTTATTTTCTCTTTTCTGACAGATATAACAGCCTGACGGAGGTTGAGGGTTCAGAATTCAGGTCACTACGGCAACTGGAAATGCTCATGTTGCATGGCAACGACATTAACACAGTCCACCCTGGGGCATTTTACAGCCTTAGATCACTCCAGGTAGTGTATGTGTGAGTGTGTGCGCCAGGCCATAAAACTACAAGTACCAATACAATTATTCTAATGTGTCCTCGATGTCATTTCTCATTTTTAGGGGTAAAGATGATTGCACTTTATATAATTATAAAAATGCAGTTACATATACAGTTTTATTTGTGTGTGCACGTGTGTGTGTGTGAAATTGAAGAAATTAAGAAAATTCCGGATTCTGCATCTCATCACGTATGGCAGCCATTTCATTCCAGAGTCTATTGAATTTGTAATTTGAAAGAAATATTGTACATAGTCTAAATAATATAACATAATGTTCATTATATTTAATGGTAAAACCAGCGCAACTGATAATACAGAGCTGTATATATAAAACCTTTACATTCAGCTTTCTTCTGACTGAGCACTCAGATTCTTGTTATATTTTTTGTAGCACTGGACCTTAAACCTGAACCAAAATGGATCCAAGAGCTAGTTGGCCATTAAGAATTAAATTGATTTAATCAGGGGTTCCAACAGATCCAAATACTCATGCTTGCTAATGGGCTTCTTCAGTCTGTGTTAAGTCCTCTGAGAGCATCTGTTGTCGAGATCTGGCTTCAGATCATTGTTGGAACAATTTGGAGCCCAATAGAACAGTATTAGGCCATAAGTGGAAATTAAATTTTAATACCAAGTTTATTTTTGCACAACAAACATGTGTAAACAATGTGTAAAAGCACAAATAGAAGAAGTGAACCACACAGGGACTGGCTAAAAGTGTGGTTCTCTTTTCTAAGGCAATTGTATATCAGAGCTGTGGTTCTGAGTTTGAGTCCCTCTGTCACCCAATGTTGCTAAATTTCTACGCAAGGAGAAAACTAAGATTTCTGAAGAAGTTTGAATGTTCACTAAATGTGAGTATAACACAACCTTTCTTGTTTCCAGATCTTGAAGCTGAGTTACAACAAGCTAACATCAGTGAATCCTGGACTGTTTGAGGGTCTTGTTGGTTTGATCCGTCTCCATCTGGACCACAATCTTATAGACTTTATAGAGCCGTACTCCTTCTCTGGCCTGACCTCGCTGAAACTTCTGCAGCTGGAGGGAAACCTCCTCAAAGACATCCACCCTCACACCTTCATTACAGTGTCACTACTAGGAAGCTTTTGGACCTCTGGTCTCAAGTAAGAAATCAAACAATATCTTAAATATTGCTCATATTGTGGGGAAATTAAAACCACCTTTTTGAAATAACCTAGGTCATATAAATGTTGTACCTCCAATTTAATGACATGAAGGTCTAGTAGAGACCCTGGCTTGTTTGTTGGACTTGTTTCACTGCATGCAAGGATAGGCCATTCCCCCTTGTTAGCCTGCAGACCAGTAAGTACAGAAATTGATATAATGTTTTTTGTCTCAGACACTTACACCTGTCAGACAATCAGTTGGAGCAGCTCCCTGCCGCAGCACTGCAGACTGCTCCCAGGCTCGAGCTCCTCTCTCTTCATGGTAATCCCTGGACCTGTGACTGTCACCTTCACTGGTTGGTAGAATGGAGTTCCAAACATGAAGGTAAGGACACAAGAATTAATTCTCTAAACTCATTTCCTTACCTTACAACTTAATGTACGTTGACACTTTTCCTTAATTATTCAAATTTGTGGTTCCAAAAACAGATAACAATAAAGTTCTATTCTATTTGTATTCCTGGGGGCAGAAAAAAGTATATCTGGCTAGAAATTATAGTGATGTACAGAATCCAATTATGTTAACTAACAGTTACTTATTAACACATCAAGCAGTTATCGAGCCATATTATAATTCATTTGGAGTTGCGTTTCTGTCAACCTGGTGAATGTGATTTCAATATTCACTTCATGTTCTCAGTATTTGATCATTACTCGATTCTGAGCTAACTGTGTATACTGTAACGTGTGTGCTGTTTAATGCAACCAGTGCACAGGAAGCTTTTAGACCATTTTCTCTGGAAACAGCTGCCAGCAGTGGGAGAAAACAGTGCTTTAGTGAATCAAAACGGTGAAGATGTTGGCCAGAAAGCTAAATCTGATCACTACATCTGCTGACTAGACCTCTTTGACATTGCCACATTGTTTTTTGTTTACATTTTACACTTTGTTATTATAAAATATCCATGATAGCCACTTAAAGGTCCAATATCTGTCAAAACAAATGTGAAGATGTAATGCAAGACACTGAACAACATGACTGCTAAGCTCCTACCATGGCCAAAACTCAATGTCAAACTATTTAAGTGTGTTACCTCTCTCTATAGTATCAATATATGCACAGAGAAGTTGGAGAAAGAGAGCTAAGAAAAAAGTAAACAATTTATTCAACCTTCTAAATTACATATGGAGCAAAACCAGTAAATTTATTGATAGTAGCTGTGTCTTTTTTTTTTGGATAGAAGCTAAATGGCAGATATACAACATTTTCTGACAGTACATACTTGTTAAGTTCAAGATGTTTTTCTGAAGACAAGAGATAGATTATTTTTACTTTTCTGTGCATATACTATAGAGAGAGGTAATATAAGTTAATGTTTATGACATGCTTCATTTGAAAATAGGAATATGTGACTGCCAGAGCTGTATTCATGTTTTATTTTTCACACCTTCTTTTCCTGTATCCAATCTTAATTTATTCCTTTTGTTTTTATATTCCCCAATTTATCTGATCTCTCCCTGACTTCCACTCTCCTCTTACTCCCAGGTGTAATAAAGTGTAAGAAGGAACGTGGCACCAATGAGACTTGTCCCCAGTGCGCTTCGCCTCAACCCCTGAACAGTACCCTCTTGTTAGGGTTAACTGCGGACCAGCTTACCTGTGAACGTCCAGCTCTTCGCTCCCCTCTCAAACAGTGGGACAATCCAGTGTGGGCTGAATCTGAAACAGAGCCTGACCTTCCTTACACCAGGGACTTTGAAAAACCTTTGGGCTCCTTGACTTTTGTTCTCTCTGACACCCATGGAAACCAAGCTCATGTGGCATGTAATGTTCGCCACCCTGGAGATAATTTACCTATGACCTGGACAGTAAATCCCCATTCACCTGGGGAGTTATCTGTCAATGTATCGCTGGTGACTGTCCTTGAGTGTGAGATTGATCGGGAGACATTGCAAAATCTATGGCAACTGGTTGCATATTACTATGAAAGCCCTGCTATTCTGGAGAGAGGTCAACAGAGAGGAAATGCAAGCGGAGTAACTTATCAATATTCCCAAGCTGTAAATGAAAACTCTCCATATTTCACAGAATTAAAAGGACATTTGGCAGCAGAACCCTCTTGGCTGCTTCAACCCAGAGTCACTTTGAAGCTCAACAGACAGCAGACAACGACTAAGAAACTGGTGATGGATTTCACTACTTTGATATCAAAGCATGTCAACAGTCTTCGAGGGCACGACGATGACAATGATTTCACTTCTTCCTGGGCACTGATGCGGAGAGGGACAGCGGGACGGGTTCAAACAGCTCTCGAGGGTTCAAAGGTTAATTTAGAGTGCAGTGTCACCACTTCAGATCCGGAGATTAAAGTTGAGTGGATGCTTCCAGATTTGTCTATTGTGGAAGATGCAAATGATAAGATAGAAATTTCTGAAAGAGGAGAGCTTGTGATTATAAATTCCACACTGTCTGACTCAGGCCTCTACCACTGTATGGTCAGAGCCAAAGCTGGTGTTGACCTGATGCCTTTGAGACTCACAATTAAAGAACTCTCGCTTAGCCCCACTGCTTTAAATGGTCAGAAAATTGTAGTTGAAAAGGGACATTCTTTAGCTCTTCCCTGTGATGTGACTTCAATTCAACCATTTCAAACTATGTGGTACCTGCCCAAAAATCAAATTCTACTCCCCACGCAACAGACAAGAAGAGCAGAAGTGATGGAAAATGGAACTTTGGTATTAAGGAAGCTGACACAAGAAGATGCAGGGGAATACAGCTGCTTAGCCTCAAATCTGTATGGAGTTGATATGCTATCACACATGGTGGAAGTCAATGATAAAAAGGCCTCTGAAAAGTCTAAAGTACAGACAGAGGGAGAGCAGAAGCTTGTATCAATGGACGTGGAAGAAGGAGAAGGTTCGGGGGGATATTACCAGGAAACTATACGTCCTTTTGCCACGCAGTTTCCTAAAAGTGTAGGAACTCAGCAGAGGACCCCTAATGGGTTTTCCAAAAAAATTAGAATTAAAGATGCAAAAAGAAAACCCAATAAATCAGTAAAGAAATTAGACCCTAATCTTTGGGCAGAAATACTGGCAAAAGCTAATGCTAAACCAAGTGGTTCTCTGCCTACAGAGCGATCACTAGAAGAGCCCAGTACTATAACAGTCAAAACAAGTACACCTAAACCTACTAAAACTCCTACTATGATTGTTACTACTACTACTACTAGAAACTTACTCCATACTACTACCTCTCCTGATACTACAGTAGAGCCAACAAATTCTAGAGTTAGGTCAGAGGCCCATTCTGAAAAGGACAAAGATGTTTATATCGGCAAAGACTCTGAAACACTAGAAAGTCTACCACCACCTCCTACAATTATGGAACCATCCCTAGACCATGTTAGTGGAATTACAGAAGTACCTCAATCTGTGACAGAGTCGGCTGTTATTGTTACCTTCCAGCCAGACAGACAATCTGAAAATAAGGATTTTGTAGAGGGGAGAAACAACCACAACTTTGTTCCTGGT
The DNA here is from genome assembly GCF_022539355.2 of Hippoglossus stenolepis. NCBI lineage: Eukaryota > Metazoa > Chordata > Actinopteri > Pleuronectiformes > Pleuronectidae > Hippoglossus > Hippoglossus stenolepis. Next base: position 6,933,546 of record NC_061489.1, read on the forward strand.
CGGCCAAACAGGAGACGGCCCCCTTATAGACGTAGAAAACCCCCAATGAGAAGAGTCCATCCGCACCTAAACCCCTTCAAACCATTAAACAAGCCCCACACAACTGTTCTCCCAACAACAACCACCACACCAACAACTACTGCTACAACTACTACTACAACCACCACTACTACTACTACTACTACTACTACAACAGCACCTGTTCCAACCACAGCTGAAAATAATGAAAGCCTATCTGCTGAGTATCAGACAGAGGAAGATCAAGGCGAATACGATGACGAATATAATTACAAGGATAGTGACAAATTGGATGCCAAGGAAGATTTGAACAGGGAAACTCTTCACACCACCCAGGATATTGATAGTAGCCTTACCACATTTCCAACAATTACAGAAAATCTTCCTGATGTAGGCAGATCTCCAGGCAGACATAATTTACCTAATTCAAAGTCAATTGTAACTCCTGAGAAAGACAACACCCCTCATCCTACTGAAAGGACTGTTGATGAAAATGAGAAATTCACAGTCAGCCCAGAGAAACTTGAGAGACGGACGGATGAGATCAGAACACAAACCGAAGAAAAGAGCAGACACAGTGAAAATATTGCAGTAGAGAGTGAAAGGGAGATGACAACAGCAATGGAACAGCAAGAAAAACACAAAACAGTCATAGAAGACAGTGAGAGAGACACAGAACAATCTAAAAAGGAATGGGTTACACAGAACTATAATACACAGGATAGCATGCGGTTAACAACACCAAATAGGCCAAGACCAAACACTCGACCTTCATTTGAGCAAAATACGCCAACCCAAGAAGGACCTTCATCTCCTAAAGTCATGACCTCACATTCAACCAGAGGAAGAACAACAGAAGAAGTCACACAGAGTGAAGGTAAAGAAGTAAACAAGCCTAGAGCAAAACCTGAGATCCACAGTTTCCCAATAATGGACCCAATTCACCCATGGCTCCATCAGAACAAGCAGGGACGAGAGCCAACTACCAACTCCAAGACGATACACACAAATCAAGGTAGAAACACAGGAAGACAGGGGGGAGTAATTCCAGGCAGACAATCCCAGCCTCCCAGATTTGCCCCAACTACCCAGAGGCCTTCACTCTACCATCATCATCATTACTACCCTCTCTACCCCCCCTGGCCAGGTCAAAGGTCATTTCCTCATCCTAGGCAAGGTAAATGTAGTGCAATTATTTCCTTAATAAATTCTGTATTTAAATAAAGATATGATTGATACAATCTCTAAAAGACAAATACCAATGAACAAAACAATTGACATGATTACTTAATAGACAAAAAAGCCAATATTATGTTTGTTTGGTGTTGTCATATCTGACTGTTGTTGACATGTATGGATATTTATTTGATCAAATGTTTGTCGATTGTTCCTAGGTCCTGGGTCATACCCTGTGCCCACACATCGACCCTGGTCTCTGCCCCACCCCTGGACTAAAGGCCACATTGTCACCAACAGACCAGAAATCACTGCTGAAACAGTCAGACCCACAGCTACAGCCTTTGGAACAACCAGAAATCCTCAATTCACACTCCCTAATCCCCAGATATCACATAATCACCATCAAAATCACCACGTGGATGGCAGGACCCAAACCATAGATCAACTGTTTTTGTCAAGGCTTAGGAACAGATACAGACAGGTATGACGAGTGATGTGCTCGGGAGTGTGCATTATCTTTCCCATTTTCTAATTGTGGATCTATATGTGGACTAAGTGCTAAACATGAATTCACCTCATAGAGGGTAACTTTATAAATCCATGACACAGCTACTGAAATTATTTGAATTAGAAACTGTAAATAATCAGTTGGTGTAGTAAAGGTGGTGTCACTCATGTCATACCATTCAGCTACGATTCCTTTGCCAATGATGGCTAGGATAACGTATCAACAATGTATAGTAATTGATGACTTTAATTGTTCCAGGCACAACTTGAGCGCATCGCTCAACTTGGGAGGATGGTGACACCCAAACCTCGCACAAACTACTACAATCCTCTATCCCCAATTGCACCTAAACCTAACCCACCATCCTTGTACAGACCCTACACTACCACCAGCAACTACCTACATTTACAACTTGCAACCTCCAAACCCTGCTAAACCTACATCATCATCATCCTCTGGTTTCATCCCAACCCCACGCCCATATCACCCAACTACCCCTGGCGTGCTGCATGGAAGTTGGTGGCCTGTTGGAGGTAGGTACACAGATATAAGCTATGAATTTATAATGGTAAAAGAATAATAATTATTTTTAAATAATGATGATTAAATTCTTACTGTTTAAAATTGTTTCGTTTGAAGCAGGACGAATCAGCTCTCGTCGGCCAACAGCTGCCCCACCTTTTCCATGGAGGTTTGGAGCTGGAAGTGGTGGGATGAAGCCACGCATCACCACAATAGCAGCAGCTAGTGTTTCGGTACTTGCAGAGAGTGATGTCTTCCTGCCCTGCAAAGCAACAGGAAATCCAGAACCTTCCATTGCATGGACCAAAGTCTCCACAGGTAAAAGATTGACGGTCTATTGTTGGAACTTGGGTCAGATCTCTCTGCTATAATTTATTTTTTGTTACTCAATGTGGGCACCAGATTAAACTTTTCTGTTTCTTTGTCAGGTGCCACCATCCCAGCAAACAGCAAGCATGGCCTCCGTTTTGAAGTTTTCAAGAATGGAACTTTTGTTATTAAAAACATCCAGCTTCAGGATCGAGGCCAGTACCTCTGCACAGCCCAGAACCGGTTTGGATCAGATCGCATGGTCACTACCTTAGCTGTCCAGACTGAGGCACCCAAGATCCAACCACCAAAGTCCACAGATATCGCCGTCTACTTAGGGAAAGGTCTGACTCTTGGCTGCCTTGCCTCCGGAAAACCGCCAGCCCAAATTTCCTGGATTCTTCCAGACAGGACATTTGTTCGTGAAGTTGGGAGTGTTCACACTCTTCTCACTCCAATGTCTCTGCTTCAAAATGGAACCCTACAAATATTTTCTGCCAATTTCTCCAACAAAGGGGACTATAAATGTATAGCAAGTAATGCAGCAGGTGCTGATACAATTACGTATCATCTCCATGTGGCAGCTCTGCCTCCAAGCATTAGTGAAGGAGCAATGGATACTGTTATCATTCAGCCAGGTATGGTACAGAAATTTGAATTCATACAAACAAATAACTTTAATATGACGTTTTTCTCATCATATGGTTGCACTGCAGAATGTTTACAATGTCAAAACAAGTAATCTAGATTAATACAATCCCATCTAACCAGGCAGGAGTGTGTATATCCACTGCTCTGTGAAAGGCGAACCAATGCCTGCTCTGAAATGGATGCTCCCAGCAGGTGTCCATGTAAAGCCATCGCAGTTTCTGGGACGCAGGCTGTTTGTTTTCCCTAACGGGACACTACTTGTGAAGGAGGTTTCGCCATCTGATGGCGGGAGGTATGTATTTCATTAAATTTAGAGTAATGATGTACAATGACAATTTGTTCTCAATCTTACACTTATCACTTACATCAAACAATATATTTATGATTTATGTATTTCACAATTTACCGATGTAAAGCTTTTGTTATGTTATGTTAAGCCTTATAGGTAAGCAACAGAGGTTAGGGTTAGATCTGTTTGATCCCGCTTAGGCTAGGTGCAAAGACAGCATTAGTTTCAGACAAGATTTCTTAAGCAGTAGTTGAGTGAGATTTTATTATGTGTTCGTATAACACAATGTACTGCTAATGTTAAAAAGCATTACTATTCAAACTTCTAAAGAAAACAAAGCTAACATTTGTTATTTTTATGACAATAACAGCCCTGAAAGTTTCCAAAGAGTCACCAGCAGTAAGGTTTCATATAAGTGATGAAAAGTGGCACTGGAAATTACTCTTACTTAATCTTTTATCCTGTGCTGCCCCTCAAATAGCATCAGAGTTCAGTGGTGTCCTCCCAGGCCTCATGGCTGGATAGGACTGAAAGATTATTGAACCAGTTAAAGAACAGCTGAGCTGCACTACACAGAGGCCCTGCCTCTGGAGAGTTTGCCCACTTACTGTAATGACCATGCTTAATATTGTTGCTCTTTGTCATATTATGGAATGGCTTGCGAATGGCAACCATCTGAATCTTTTTCACAGGTACGATTGTGTGGCCACTAACACTGTTGGAATAGCCAAAAGGACTGTCCAGTTGGAGGTAAGGGCAGATTCTCCCTCCCTCTTCCACCAGCCTCCTATTCCCATTCCTCCAACCCACCGCCATGCTGTGCCATCCCGGCAACACTCTGTCTCCGCCATGTACGGTTCTGCTGTCTACCTCCACTGTCCAGAGTCTACCGGATCCACAAGAGGGACCATCTGGCAGCTACCCTCAAAGACCATTCTGGAACATAGATACACGTAACTGAAATATCTACTTTTGTAACGCCATGAAGCAGTATACCACTGAAAACAATTATAATTACATTAAATTACACTAAAGTAAGAGAGACACACAAGGAAAGAAGTTAAGATATAACAAGAATTGAATAACTAAGAGCGCAAAAACAAACAAACACAGAAGACAAATCCCAACACAAGGAAAACAAGGTAAACGTCCATAATATGACAACTCCATACAACAGAAAATCTTATGTCCAAGAAATTATTTCAGAAATTCACAAGAGTTCCCCAGAGGGCAGAACCACAACTGTTCCACTCTTTATGTTTTGTCACTTTGCTGCAAACTCTTTTGTCCCTGTCAGGATCCTGTAGAATTACGACTCTGGATGTCTAATGATCTGATTGGTCAGTATTTGGGTGCTTAAAAAGTTTTGGTCTGATATTCAGAAGTTAACCGGTTCTGGAGCAGGTTCAGTGTCTATCATTAGTTAGGTGAATTTCCCAGTAAGAAGTTAAACACCGTTTAAAACATCCAAATCCACAAATTCTGCTTCATAGTACAGGCCACTTGTCAGGGGAAAATTGTTGGTGGGAATTTATGATGTCACAAAAATATAGTTATCTGTCTCAAATGGGTACAGGAGCTACAGTATAGTGTGGTCTGTCAAACCCAGATTGTCGACACCCACATAGACCTGACAGGAAGTCTGATCAGAAAACAGTACTGTGGTAGGACTTAAGGTGTGAGGTGACTTTTAACTTGACTGCTCTAATATCAGCCTCATTTTCTTCTCCATCTATTTCCAGTCCAGAGAGACCAATTAAAGTTTTCCGTAATGGGACTCTGAGGATTCTTCAGCTAACAGAGCTAGATGGTGGAAATTATCTGTGTGTCTACCAGCGGCCCAATGGAGAAGACATGGAGCTCTTCCAGGTAGTAACAGGACGGATACTAACGACAAGTGGATTCATTTCACTGCTAACTGGCTGAGAATACAGGACAATTGTTCATTCAGAATCCCTGTGTTGTTGGTCAGTCAATGTTGTCTTCATGTTGTCGTCAGTCTAACATGTCTATACAGGCTGATTCCTTGAGCAATTAGTAAAGAAAAAAGCTTTTATTTAATATATATTCTTGGGAAAAGTAGCTGTGGGTCTGTCTCTGTATTTTTTCACTGAATTTTTCTTTCTTATTAAGGGTAATTTCTGTATTTGTTTTATCAGCTGGAGGTGTTGATGACCGCCCCCAGAATCGAACATGTGAGAACTGCACAGACCAAGGTCACATTTGGAGAACATTTCCAGGTATTTGTGGGGGGCTGACCTCAAGGTCAATTTAAAGTAAGATAGGCTGCATAGAATATTACAGGCACTATTCCTTATCACCTCATTTTTAAAAATGTCATCTTATAATGAGTAATCAGTGTCTTTTTTAAGTAAAACATCTCAAAGCAATATCATTGTATTTGTCTGGTCACCTGTGGCCAGCAGAGCAGACTGTAAACACTTGACATACTAACACCCTATAAATTTCATGTTTTCCTATTCTCCAAACTAGAAAACTCTGGTCAATATCATTAGTTTAGAGTTGTGGTTTGGAACACCTGACAATATAAATCCAATATTCATTCTCCTTTTAACTCAGTTTTGGTCTGTCTGCTGTTTAAGCGTCATGGTCAATAAAGCTGTGATCAGACATGAATTCCAGAGAATGTTCACACAATTGGGACTTTCTCCGGAGTTTGCCTTACACATAAGAACAACGCAGCAGGGGATGCACCACTCAAACACGTTTACAACAATATACAAATCTCCAGAGCTTTCAGGCAACATGTTTTTGTTTACAGAACATCGATACTGGTGTCGGCTCTTATCACTAAAAACTTGACATCATCGGCTGTGATTTCTACTTGTGCGGCTCTGCTTTTTCAATGGATAGATTTTTTTTTTTTCTTTCATTTTTGAGTCTGTTGCGTGTCAGATTACTCATCAAGATACCTATTCCCCCACAGTGAATCATCGGGAGGATCTCCTGCTGTGTTCTCAAATGGGCTTATTTAGACATTCAATAATTTAAAAGACACAACTAACCAATGGTACAATACAATAATACAGTTTTGACATTTATTTTTCTACCACATCCACTAATATTCCTCCTCCATTTTTTCCATATAGGTGGACTGTGTTGCAACAGGCCTCCCTGATCCAGAGGTTTCCTGGGGTCTTCCTGACGGAACTTTAGTCAACAATGCCCTTCAGTCAGATGACAGTGGCCTTCGCAACCGTCGCTATGTTATCTTTGGCAATGGAACTTTACTTCTCCAGCAGATGGGAAGAAAAGACGAGGGTGACTACACTTGCTATGCCAAGAACAAACTGGGAAAAGATGAAAGAAAGGTCAGCGTCAAAGTGGGTCCAAATGCTCCAAAGATTAGACTAAAATCACAATCTTTGGTGACAGTTAAGCTGGGAGAATCTGCTAAATTGAGTTGCCAGGCAACAGGTGAGCCTATTCCAAGAATAACGTGGATCTCACCACGAAATGATGTGATACCTGTGTCAACAGACAAGTTTCACATTATGGACAATGGGACATTAGTATTGAAAAGGGTGAGACTTGCCGATGAAGGGAAATATGCATGTGTGGCACGAAATTCTGCAGGTGATGATATTAAAAACATGAAACTTGAAGTTGAACCCCAGGAACCTTTCATCAATGGTATGAAAGGCAAAAGTACCTCAAAGGTTTTGGGTGTTTCCTACCAAACAGTGCTTCTGGATTGTAGAGTGGAAGGAAAACCCGAGCCAAAATTCTTGTGGGTTACTCCTTACGGCCACTCACTCACAAAACCCTACCTTGGTGGTCGCTTCCAGGTACATCAAAACGGGAGCTTGGAACTGAGAGGGGTTAGGAAAACAGATGAAGGAAAATACATGTGTGTAGCTAAAAACCATCTGGGTGAATCCTCTCTCCTTGTTGAATTGGAGGTGGCATCACTCGCAGAGAAACCAAGCTTTGCTGTTCCCAATATTGAAATCATACCAATAAAGCAAGATGGTGCGGAACTGATCTTGGAGTGTCCTGCTCGTGGCAAGCCGAACCCGGAATTTGCATGGGTGCTACCCAACGGGATGTTGTTAACACCTGGTGTTAAGCTCCAACGTTTCACCCATCATTTGGGTAATGGAACTTTACGGATCTCTCAATCGGTTGCAACTGACAAGGGAGTCTACCGGTGCCTAGCAAAAAATGTGGCAGGACAAGCAGAAAAACGTTATGCGCTGGAAGCAGGCAGAAGGCCGGTGATCAGGGGTTCCACAGGTACGTTTTTGCATGTCAAATTTATGAAGAAACAATCTCTTTAGTTTTCATCAAGATAAGGGCTAAGTGCACTTTCAGACCTAAATACTACATTTGCTCTCGTCAGTGGATGGGTCAGAAAACTTGTTCCTTTTTTGCATTGGTGTCGTTTTTTTCACTCAATAAAATTTCAAATAACCGAAATGTATAACTAAAAGTCAGAACATTCACTGTGATCACTAGATGTGTCAGAGAGGTAAAAGATCCTTAAGAAGATTCCATCTGCCCAAATATCAACACTGACGTTGACATCTGTTAGCTGTTTGCTCGTCTGCATCTATTGTGGATATCTTAATTGTGATGTATATGTTGGTGTATCTGCGAATTTTGCATGACATCTACTTAATCTTACAATTTTACTTTTACAGGTGGAATGAAGATCACTTATGGCCTTAATCTCAATTTGCCTTGTACTGTTGATGGCTGGCCACAGGCATCAATCACATGGACTCTACCCAACGGCCTTATTTTGAACAAACATCAAACTGTTGGCCGGGTATCCTTTCTTGCCAATGGGACCCTCCAGCTCAGGCAGGTCACCACCTTTGACAAAGGAACATACGTCTGTAAAGCCTTCAACTCTTTTGGCTCATCAACGCTATCCTACCCAGTTGCAGTGATGGTTTTCCCACCACGCATAACCAATACGCTAACCTCAATTACAAGAGTAAACCGGGGATCATCGGTGACATTAAATTGTGTTGCGACTGGTATTCCCAAGCCTGATATTTCATGGACGTTGCCTGGACGCACAACGCTGGTTCCACATAACCGGTTCACAATGCAGGGAGGGATCCACATGACAGAAGAGGGTAGTCTCGTCTTACAGAGCTCTGTGCTCATGAACTCTGGTATTTACAAATGCAATGCCAAAAACGCACTTGGAACAGACTTCAAATCTACATACCTACAAGTAGTCTGATTACAGCTACTCTCTAATGGGAATGTCTCATAGGAGAATTAAGACTGAATCAAGATTCCTTCATCAGGATTTTCACATACTGCACATGATTCCCTCACCATATCACAGGTGGTATTGAGAAAGAAGTTTCCACTGGACAATGACGCATCAAACTCTAGTGAACATTGACCTTTTATACCTGTGCTTTTTTGTTTTAAAGTATATATGTTGAAGTGTTTTAATTATACATTTTGAGCCTTAACATGCAATTTCACTACACAAGGTGCCTTTTGTGCTTGCTCAGATCTTTGCATTTTTGACCTTATCCCATAGATGTAATTTCACAGTGCTCTTACATGATTATATATTCAAATAATTTACTCCACTGTATTGTTTTGCTTTGACATGACAACATAAGCGAAAGAACTTCAGAATCTTCCCTCTTTGTATTAATGTACCTAACTGTAAGGTGTACCTCTTATATGCATATGGTTCTCTATGTTCTGGTAGAATCACATTTTACAGTGATTCTTTATTCATTTCCCCACTAAGCAAAGGTTTGATCTCAATAGTCGACAGTAATGAGGAGTGGGATGTCATAATTCCTGTATGTGGGTTTGTCATAAAGTATTCTACTCAAGTGTTTAAGTGGCATATTTAAGGAACTTTTTATGTGCAAAATACCTATGTTGTGAGCTAACTGTTAAACTAACACGCACATGGGAACATTTGTAAGTATATAATTTATGAGTAAAAAATACGGTACAGAAGTATGTATTGTTTTGTATCTGTCGATCGCCTTATTGTTGCTGTGCTAAAATAACAAAGCATTGAGTTTTAACCTGTTTTAAATCAAGCCTGTTTGAATTTTAAAATGGCCGTCAAATCAGTCCATCAGACTTGCTGTGATCGGATTCACTCCCAGTTAAATTTTTCAACTTGCAGTTAGGGGTGGGTGGCCTTTAATAATATCACAATATTGCTTCCTTTTGGGAAGGTTGACGTGATCATACCACGTTTTGGGAGAAGAAGCCTGTCAAGTCTCATGATATCTTTAAATCTCACACTAGTCTTGTCGTTAATGGTCTGGCAGCGGTAAACGATGCCTGAATTGACAATGTGTGGTTTTGGGACATGCTCCACTGGGGCTGGTTTGCATAATAGACTAGTAGTGACAAATGGTCAGGTCGGGTTCTATCACGTTAGCTGGGCTATCTTCAACTTGATTTTTAACAGTGCACATGTAATCGGTGTGTCAGTGCAGCTTACATTAAGCTTACATTAACTGCATCGGGCTCAAGTCAGGTCCGAAAGAAAAATTGAAAAGCGTCTCTGCAAGTTGACTCCCAGGCTTGGACAGGTTCAGACAGGAATATGCGACCCGAGCTGCACTCTATATTGAATAACACTGTAGTTTGCTCTGTGCTCTGGATGATTTAAAACTGAGACAACAGACCCCACCATTTTAAGAGTTCAGTTTGGCTGCTCCTTTTTTACCACGCATCCTGCATTGTCACACCGGTGATGACTATCACACCAGTGTACCGCTCACCCCTATGTGCAGTTATGAGAAAAGAGAAAACACATGTTTTAAATTAACTGTATGAACTTGCAATTAGCGTCTGATAATAAATGATCTACGTCACCATGCTTGTAAAACCAAATGTGTTTTGGAGACTTGCAGATTAACTTCCTGGTTTGACTCGGCTTTGTGTGTAATAAAGTGAAATTTGTGTGAGATGTTACAAGTAACCTCATTCTGACTTTTCTATCCTGTGTTTGGCTTTCAGTCGTGAGCTTGTGATCAGATCAAATGTACATTCAGATTAATTTAGCATCTGAATGGTACTGTATGTGCGTGTGTGACATATATCTCAATATGAGCTGTTAGTTTTTATGCATATGGTTGTGAGATCTACACTCTTATTAAAGTATTACACAGGCAGACTTAACCTTATTTTGCTCATTCATAAACCCTGTAAATGCTTGAGTGGCAGCTGCTGTCGGATCAGTTTATCACACAAAGAAGCCATTAGCCTTCCCCTATCCCAAATTAGTAAAAAACAGTTTCTGATGAGTTATAAACAAAGGATGACAATGTTATTTCAGTTGTTGCTTGCTGCTAAAAACCTACTGTATCTTATGTCATGTTAGATGTCGTGCACATGTTTGTAAAAGCACATGCGCAAGTGTAAAATAGTTTTTGGATCGGTCTGTATGCAGCCAAGTGCGTGTGTAAATCCATGCTATATTTCACTGTTGGTTTGTGTTCACCAGAATGTGAATGTCCCACTGAGATTCATCTCCAGACAAACAGGCCTTTTACTGAGGAAGAACGGAGCTTTGTCAGACACAAGCAGAGGGATTGTTTGACGCAGTGTGTTTGTCGTGTGTGTGTGAGAGACAGAGATTATGTGTGTTTCTCAGTGAAAGAGTGTGTAGTCTTTGAGGAAGAGATCTAGTTTGTGTTTGGGTGACTGTTCTCTACAGTGAGTGGTGCGTGTGTGTGTGTGTGTGTGAGAGAGAGAGAGAGAGATTGACTTAGAGAAAATAAGATGTTGTTTGTGTCTGTCTGCATTTCAGTCTGATATCAAAAGACAGGGATTGTGCGTAGTCTACGTGTGTATTCTGGATGTATGTGTGTAGGTGTGTGTTTTTGTGTCTTGTTTTTTTCTGTTCTTCAAAATGGAAGCCCAGAGGCTTAAATATCCTGCAGCACCTTGCACAGCTACATCTCGCACAGTAAGTACAACTGATTTTGTTTTATTCTCACAGAAAATTGCTGGATGGTTCTACATGAAAGCTCCAGGAATTAAAGTGAACATATTGGAATCTGCAGGTGTAAAATGACTGTAATCATGTTATTAAGATTTTGATCACAGAGGGTGACTCATGCTAACAGTGAGATTGGTAAGAAAGTTGTGGGGATTAAAGCCGTCAGTCTGATGCTTGCATTGTCATTTTATTGTTAGCCACACTGGCAGCATCCCCTCAACATTGATCCAGATTGAAACACAACGACTCGATGGAGTACCATGATATTTTGTAAACATATTCACAGGTCTCAACCATTTGCCTCTAGTTAGACGACCACTGGTTTAACATTTTAGTTTTTTTTTTATTGAAGTGTCTCGACAGTCTTTATAGACCTGGAAGGAACAGTCCCATTTATTTTTTAAAATGGGATTTCGATTATCAGCCTTAATATTGTAACCATCCAAGGTAACACAAGTTACGAGATGGTGAAGCAACGTTATATGAAGCCACAAGTCCAAATGATATCAACTGTGTTTGAAGAAAAACTTATTAACATTTTATTTACGATGTCAAGGAGAAATACCACACTACCCACAATCCTCAGGTGTAATCGTGACATCTCTGATTGGTGGAGCTCGCTGTTACCATGGAATGTTGACCACAACCATGAAAATCATGCTGCCTACAATCGGATGGTTCAGCATTACATTATGTTAGAATGGCTTCCCTTTCTACCATGCTGTGGTTTTTTACAGATTTTTTAGAGAAGGTTAAATTCAGGAAGAATTGGAAAGGGATCATTAACAATGGTTTATGGGATGTGTTGTCAGGATGCGCAAAATGGCAGACGTGAACCCAGAAGCACGACACTTGAGCAGTTATGGGAGTAGACAAGAGTTTATTGGACGAGCAGAGGTCAAAAACCAGGCAGACAGTCAGTGATATCAAACAAATCCGATAGGGAGCAGGCAAAAGGGAATCCAGGGTCCAAAAAGGAATCCAGGGTCCAAAAGGCAGGTCAGAGCGGAGATATCAAACAAATCCGATAGGGAGCAGGCGAAAGGGAATCCAGGGTCCAAAAGGCAGGTCAGAGCAGAGATCAGGCAGAAGAGTTAAACACGGGATAACGCTGGAAAGCTAGGAGAAAACACACTAGAAGATCTGGCAGAGAACAGAGGAAATGAGCCGGTATATATACTGGGTGACTAATGACTGATGGAAAGCAGGTGAGTCTGGGGGTGGGGCAGGTACTGGGATCCGTGGGAACGAGGTGATGCAGAGCAGGGGGGAGTGGCTGAATTCTGAAATGACATGAGAATTAGTACATGCAAAAAATAAGATAAGACAATGAAAAATGAAACTGTTAAGAGCTGACTGAAGTTGTGACATGTGTAGCTTCTTCACTCCTAGAATAATAATCTACAGTCTTGTACTGTTGACATCTTTTCCATTTTCGAATATGTTTTTGTTTTGAATCAAATGTTTCGGGGTCACGATTCATCTGGTAGCTGGTCGTCCTGGTTGGCATTCATTGAATAATCTCAGAGTAAAAAACCATAATGTATCATGATTTTACAAATTATACTGAGTATTTTCTTTAAGTTGGTTCTTTTAAAGGTAGTTGATGAGGTTCTGATTTTAATAAGTTAGAATGAGAATCTCTGGTATTCCTGTGATTTATTTTACCTTTGACAGAGAAACTACTCAGTCCTGGAATCTGTCAACACTGCAGCCCTTTGCATTACGGCCACGTTGGTTTATGGAATGTGACAATATGACCCGCTGATCAGATCACATGACTTGGTGGTGTGAGAAAATCTCTTTCACTTTCTCTCTGGCACAGAGGAAATGTTACTCTCACATTGTCTTTATTGTCAGTATTCAGCTGCAGCACATTTTATACTATTTTGCCATTAAATTGTTTTGTATATTAACTCGATTTAGAAAACTGAGCCATGATTCAGAGCCAATACCACTGATGCATCAGCTTTAGACCAAGTATATGGTGTATGGGGAAAACATTTTTTTTAATGAAACAAATGACAAAAAAGAGGAACAAAATTCAAAACAAGAGGGAATGTGGAGTTTAAGGTGTTTAATTAGGAGAACAAGGATGAAGAAGTATTCTTCTACCACTGCTTTCGACAACATCCTCCCAGGGTACTGTCAATTCTACCAAGACGGCCTAAATCCAACCGCATTTGCCAGTCTGTGGCTTGCTTCAACTGACCACTCCTGGTCAGTGGAAGAGGCCCTGTCTGTTCCAGTTCCCCTTCTTTGACAAATGGTGTCCTTACAACTTCGCTCTGTGTTCTGGAGGGCAAGGCAATGGTAGCAGTTCTCTAAGTTTGAATTTTGCTGCCAGGCATTTCACTACCTGGTTGTATCTCCACATGAAATCTGATTGGAGGCTGAAGTGCCCCTGCCCCATCAGTAGTCTTTTTGTTTCAAATGTTTTTATTGTAAAGGGTTGAGTCATCATACATGGCATCCCGATCAACAGGCCTCACGTTTCTTTTCTTAAACCAAACCAACATACAACAATGAACTAAACATCACAGTATATGATCCATGAAGTGGGCTCCTCATACATTATCACCAGAAGAAATAGTCTCCACAGTATAAAATAAGCAACAGAACAGAAACAGTAAACAGGGAATGATTTAAATATGCACCTTAATGAATAAGGAATCGTACAAGGATGTTGGACATACAAATTGGCTCCTCTGTATATATTGTTGCCCCTGATTTGGAAAAATCCTAGATCCACCACTGTGGAGGAGAGGTTGTATAAAATTATTAAAGTATAAAGTTATACCGCAGTACATTACTTTAGAAATACTTGTTTGCTTTCCACAAATGTGTCTCATAAGTGTGTTCATGTAGTGACCTCATGTGGTGTTTATGGTTTAGAATATGGTTGTAGACAAAGTTACAATATCTCTACTGCTTCTCCCTTTAAGGCCACAGTCAGCTGCTAAAAGAGAGCATCCGTCCCTGCTCTCCTCCCTCCTCCCTCCCCCTCCCTTCACCCATCCATCCATCCGTCCACCCCCTCTCCTCCACACACACACCCGATTGCGCATCGCCTCCTCCGGCATAATGACCAACGATTCTCCGGAGGGGGAGATCCGAGCTCTGGGCGGCGGAGGAGGAGGCAGTGGAAGAGGAGGAATCGCACAAAGGAGCCGAGCGGACGACAATGTCACCATCCTGACGTCCTCCATGGATCTCCTCAGGGCCGGCCGCAGTCGAGCCAGCAGCGGCACCGAAGCCGCCCCGAGCCTCGCGTCCTCCGTGGACCTGGGCACCTCCTCCATGGAGCTCAGCATCCAGACGCGCATCTTCAAGATCATCGTCATCGGCGACTCCAACGTGGGGAAGACCTGCCTCACCTTCCGCTTCACCGGGGGGAGCTTCCCCGACAAGACCGAGGCCACCATCGGCGTGGATTTCAGGGAGAAGGCGGTGGAGATCGAAGGGGAGACCATCAAGGTGAGAAGCAGCAGCTACAGGAGGAGCTCCCTCACCTCCCTCCCCCTCCTCACCTTCCTTTCTTCTGATCAGCTGCAGCTCTGTGTCTGCCAGCCCACCACGCAGGGCCCATTCTTTCATTTTATCTGCCCCACCCTGAAACAACATTTCACTACAGTGTCCTCAGGTTTGAATGCTTTACGCAGGCTGGAGAGATTCAGTGTTTGAGAGACAGAAAGAAAGGAACAGAGTTAATGTTATTGTGAGACCAGATACTGGTAATGGGACTCATACAGTTGAATGTCAGCATTTTATGATTTATTTTTATTATAAAATCTGTTATATTGTCAAACCTCCATCAGAATCTTACTTGAATCCACTCACTGAACCAGTAAATACCCATAATCCCAGACACGTCTCAGGCTACCTGTCCAGCTCCTGCGCCATCAAAAATAATAATGAAATAAAGTGTAATGATTCGAAGTCGGAAAACATTTTGGCAGATGAAGCAAAACCAGTGTAAGTGCAGAATGATAACAGTCTGACTGAGTATCATAACAAATGATGGTGATATACATGTGTGTATGTATATGCCCCCCCCCCTTCTGTCTCAGTCAAGCCATATGTCTACAACCTCCAGATGCCCCCTAATGCTGACTCAAACACGTACACTATATACTTTTTTCGTCAATACACAGTACAGTAATGTGAGAGTACATGTAACTCTTTTCATAGTTTACATTTAATGAACTAGTAGCCTACAGTGCCTGTTCTAAACCTGCATGTTTTGAATGAGCTGTTTACTTCACCTGTATCAACGCCCCAGAGCAAATTCAAATTTAGTCCCTAATAGTGAGTCCTCCTCAAACAGTATACATACAATATACTGTCACTTTGCTGGACACTGTGTGCTGAGCTTTTCATCAACAGTCTATGATGCAGAGTGAAGTTAGAAAACTTTGTGTTCATCCTACCTGGTTTGTCTGCAGGGAACATTTTGACCTTTATTCTATTGTCTGTCTCCACAGGTGCAGGTATGGGACACAGCAGGACAGGAGCGCTTTCGTAAATCCATGGTGGAGCACTACTACCGCAATGTCCACGCAGTGGTCTTTGTGTATGATGTCACCAAGATGGCTTCCTTCCGCAACCTACAGACATGGATAGAGGTTGGTGATAGGTGCATCGCTTTGTCAAATAAGTTAGTTTAGAAAGTGCTGACTGAGCATAAACTGCACAGCACAACCCACGTTATAAAAAATATTTATAATAATACTAATATGTTAGTATTCAACCACTTCCTTGCTGACATCACAGTTTAATACTGTTACGTGATACAATGGAAAAATAAATTTGTATCCTGAAATATCAATTTTCTCCGGGACAACAATTTATTCTGGAAGTAAAATGCGCTGGAATCAAGCCTGTGATGGAATACTTAATGCTCAATCCAATACTAAGGTGCATGAAACAAACTTTGTGTTGATGTAAACTTTGTGAACATGACACCAAAATATGTTCTAGTCATAATGTGACATAACATTACTGACTCAACTGAAAATGTTTGAGGTCAGGTGAAAAGACAGAAAGACAGTTAATGTTACATTGCTAGCTTGATTACATCATTACAATATTAGACTTACAGGCTTAAATAAATGTGTCCAAGATGTACATTATTATATCAACATAGAAACTGACTTCATTGCTCAGAAGTGGTTGAATGCTAACATTAGCTGTTGTCTAATGGCTAATGAGCTATCAAATATGTTGTTTAATCTTGAAACATGTCACCACGTCCCTCAAGTCTCTTCAGTTGCGGATCAGTTAGGGATCTGTGAAATGAAAACCGTTTGTCAGAGTCTCTGTGTTCATATGATTTATAAACCTGGATCATTGCAGCACAAGATTATTCTGTTCATAACAACATTTGAGCTTCACACCCAGAGCGTGATGTCAGAGGAAAATGGCCGCCGTGTAAATATGATCGATGAAATCCCCTCGGCCATCCCTGATCATTCTGCTCACTGTTCAGTCACAGTGACCTTAACTTGTGATGTTTGATCAGCAAAATCTACTCACTTCATCTTTGAAATCCCCTCACAGTAATCTTGAACAATAACAAAAGAGGCCAAACAATATTTTGTGACTAGTAGTTGGTATTATTTGAGAAAGAAGCATTTGTCATTTGTACAATTACAATGAAGTGTAGTTAGATAAAATCTGCAGCCATTCTGGCCCCAGTGTTTTGACACCGCTGTTGTTTTTGCAGTATGACATATAGAAACTGTCATAAATTGCTTGTAGTTACAACCAAGAGGCCAATAATGTCTTTTTGTCCTCTCAGCTGATCATATTTATATTTTTTATGGTATCAGGGAAACATGGCAATATTTTATAAAGCTATATTCTGCTCTTTCTCTTTTATTCTAGGAGTGTAATGGCCATCGGGTCTCAGCATCAGTACCTCGAGTCCTGGTTGGAAACAAGTGTGACCTTGTGGACCAAATACAGGTTAGTGTAGGTACATAACAGAATGTAATACTTTATTTACTACTAAATTCAATTAAGGTTTGTAACCAAACTCTGCTTTCCCCAGGTGCCCTCAAATACGGCACTGAAGTTTGCTGACGCTCACAACTTGCTGCTGTTCGAAACGTCGGCCAAGGACCCAAGGGAGAGTCAGAACGTCGACTCTATCTTCATGTCTCTGGCCTGCCGTCTGAAGGCCCAGAAATCCCTGCTCTACAGAGATGTGGAGAGAGAGGATGGGAGAGTGCGACTCACACAACAGACTGAGACCAAGAGTAATTGTCCTTGTTGAGGAAATGGGGGAGTGGGAGGCATTATCAATGGGAAGAGTGAAGAGAAAAAAGAAGAAACCTAGAAGAGAAGGATGGGGATGATGGCAAAGCGAAGACTGAAACATCGTTATCCAGAGACGATGCTGAGGATAGAAAGAGAAGAGGAAAAAGGGGTTGGGAAGTGACATATTTATTAACAATTCAGAAGAAGACAATGTTGCCTTTAAGACTCTGGTGTCATATAGAAATTCTTCCAATTTTTTCAAACATAGACACAAGCAAGGAGCAAGAAAACATCACACGTTAAACATGTGGGTTATTTGGGGGGGCTCCACAATAAACTGAAACCTGCCCTGGCTCTGTGTTTGTCACAGCCTTTAACATTCTGAGGCACTACATTAGACCTTGTATATCACGGTCTAATTTCTTTGTCTGTCAGTAATTTAAAATTTCATCCACATCCTAACTGAAAGCAGTATTTCCAAACCTTTTCCTTCTGCCTTAAAAACCTGCCTGCAGTCTTGGTTTTGATAAACCAGTCTGGCAAAAGTAGGGTAGAGGTTTTACTTTTCTTAAGTATCTTAATCACTTGAGATGATCTTGGTTTATACAACAGAAGTAACACCCTGACGGCCTCTTAAGTGGACGACTTGAGAGGACGAATGACTCTTTTTTGTCTCTGCATTTTACTGTACCAGATATCTACCCATCACAACTTGACTTAAAATCACTGTGAAAATACAAATACGTGGGAAAGGTGAGAACACATGTTAGTGTATCTCGGTGAGCTCAGAGAAGCTACAGTAAGACCTGGAGAAGGAGGGTTCCTGAAAACGTCCCATTTAGAGGCTGTCAGGCAGTATGGCACATATTGAGGCTGTAAGATCCTCTCACCCTTAAGCAGGAGAAATGCTCTCTTGCTGAGAAGTGCCGTCATGTCAAGGCTCCTCTTTCTCATCGAATTGTGATGTAAACACTCCTCTCCATGTTTTTGCTGTGGTGGAGTGGCTAAATCCAGCTTTCCCTTGTGTGCAAATGCAGAAAACATCCTGTCTTCACCATGTGTAACTAAGAAAGCCAAGAGGTTCTCTCTATCACCCAGTCTCCTTATCCACACCATACTTCCTATTCTGTAATAAACGTCTTTTATCTAAGATGATGTTCTTTTAACATCAGTACCACTGCCTCCAGTTTTAAAAAGGACAGGAAAAATGACAGAAGACTGTGGCCCCTGTATAGATGTGCTACACAGCCTGAGCCAGGATGTACTGTGTGAGTGTTTGGTGTCTGTATTGAGTCCAGAGCTGTGGCTGTGTTGAGCCTGCAGGATAAATGCATGTATAAATGCTGCTGAGGAAATCAAATGTTTTCGGTTACTGCATACATCAGAGTTGGTCCTTATCACCAAAAGCTTTCGAATCTCGTCGTCTTACCATGTTGACATCTTCTGTTTGTATCACTCCTCTTTTTTGCCCTGAGATAGCTGTATTCTGGGTTTTGATTTTCCCTTTTGCATCCGCCGCGTGTTATAAACATGATCAAGACACCTGCTCGCTCGTTGTGAATTTTGCGGATATCCTCTTGTTGTTTTCTCACATGGGTGTTACTCAGATATTTTGCTAGAAAAGTTCCGGAGATGTCTGGAGCATCTGACAAGGACATTTGTGTTCTCACAGACAGCCCTTCTGGAAATGTTTAGGAAAATGTCTGAAGTTCAATACATGTCTGAAAAATGCTTGGGATTATTCGAGCTATGGATGATTCAGGCTGCATGAACCACTGTAGAACGCCATATTCATTATTCACTCTATATAGAGACAGAATATTCTTCACATTAGGTCGCTCCCAGCTGGGTTATGGGTTGAAGAACACACTGTACCCAACTTTAGTGTCGGAGCTATGAGGCCTTTGTGCAATAAGGCATCAAACCACAGCCCTGGCTGTGATGCTGTCAGTGTGATACAGCATCTTGCTCACCATATCTTACCCTAATTTAACACTGTAGCCTACTTTTGAGCTATGCCAACAATAAATGTGGATGCCATATGTAGTAAATTCAGATCAGTGAGCATTTAAGTTGAGTCTTTGCTCCAAGCTGGCAGTCTGATGACATAATTATTCCAACACATTCAGAAATGCAAGCACTGTGTAAATCAAGGGGAATCCAGAGAGCTAACATCTGAAGTGTGTCTGGTTTTGTTCATCTTTATTCAAAAAAAGTTTTTAACTGTTTTTGTTTTGTTATTTTGAAAAGATTTAAGCGGTAACGAGTGGATCACATGACATTACTGTCAAATACCAGGAAGATCTGCATTTATTTTCATTCTAGGGGGCAAATCTGTAACTTGAAAACTTTACTTTGACACATGCAACCCAGAGCCATGGTTTCAACAAAGGCTGGGTAAAAGAACACACAAAAAAACTAGGACAACAATCATTCATCCGTCTTATAAACTGTTCATTCTGTTCAGGTTTGTATGTGGCTGGATCATATCATAATACATGAGAGCAGGGGTACAGCCGACAACAGACATCTATGGCTCTTATAGGTGAGCATAATCTGGCTAATTCAGTCGCGAGACGATTCTATCACTGTAATGAGAAGAAAAACGTGTGTGCCTGTATTTCCTAAACATTTGACTTGGTTTCAAATGAAAAATATAGAATTTAATTACTTTTTGTTTTACAGCTTTTCACTTGAACATGGTCCTGTTGTACTAACTTTATAATAGTTTAGAAGTGTAATTGATTGTACAATAAATAAATGAAATCTCCAGTTGTTACTCATTGCAATTATTAACTTTATATATCTCATGAAGCTCTAACTTAATTTCCTTTTTCAAACATTTCCAATCACTACAAATGTGTATTTTATACTCAAAGTTAAGAATACAAATATATAGTGTCTGTGCTTGTTTACTCTGTACATGTGTTGTATTTGGGGAAATGTTTTATTTGTCAAGTGTTTCTTTTGATTAACCATTTCAAACTCTTAAAGCAATATATTTACATTTTGAAATTTAGTGTGTTTATCCTAACGTTGTCATATGAAAATTAGGTTACAAAGCAAAAGGTATTTGAGGTTTTGAGCTAGCCTGGGGGAAGTGCTCTTTTTTATATTAACCTCCAATCCCATTGAGGTAATTAAGGTAATCAATGTTTTTTTTTACATATTAAATCAATTCAAAATAACACTAAATTACATTACAATTTTGATTTCAACATTTCATTTATAATTGGTAACACATGGTTACCAATTTGGCATGGGGTGCACTCAAAGGCTACATTAATAAGTTTTCATTTGAAAGTTCACTCTGCTACAGATACACTTGGCGTCCACACTACTCTGGAGTTTTAGAGCAGCTTAAACTGAGAAGGTGGAAGTGTGCTGAATAATTTTCCAGGGCTGCATTTTAGTCTGGACAGGCAGAAACAAAGATGTTTGGAAGCTATGATGTAGATTCTCGCAGCTGCTTCGGCTACCAGTGTAGTACACAACATGGATAACGAATTACTGGCCTTGAGGACCCTGTTGTCTCTGTTGACAGCCGTTGTGCAGTTAAACTCTGAAATTTTACTTTTCGCCATTGCTGCTTCGCGTTTGTAGCCTGGCTCTTTTTGCAGCAAACAACCAAATGTAGTGGAGAGAGGTCAGAGGTCATGTCAGACCTGCCCTTCAACTATAAAAACTGCCTTCACAGAGATTATGATGAATCATACACTGAGGTTCTATTTTAAAACCCAGTAATCTCAATGCTTAATCTCATATGTGAGTTATCTGTAACAGATTGTCACTGCCTTCTTTCTCGTTGTTGCAATCTGATAAATCTGCTGAAAAAGCACCATGTGACTCAAAGCCTCATTTTGTGGAGACTTAACATTTTGAGATGATGTGCCCCCAGAGCATTAACATGATGAAGTTTTCAGTAAAATGTCTGTTTTGGCCATACACTAATAACTCCTTTTTTTCTGTTAGCGCCTGTTTCCCCTCTCACACACAGGAACTCCAGGTTTCATGTCTGTTTTTCCCGTTCTCTTTCTCTCTCTTTCTCTCCGTTGTATCTCATTTCACCCTTCATGTGTCGCCATGTTTCTGTTGCCCTCTAATTCTATTTCTGTCCTGATCTCGCTGTTGTTGATCCCTTTAAGTCCTCCTATGCCTGTTTCATATCTCACTGTCAGGGCTTCTGTGTTTACCTGACCTCTTGTACTTTCCGTATTTTTCTCCTTCTTTGCCTCCTCATGTAATTTTGTCGACATCAGTCGTCTTTCTCCATCTTTCTTTCGCTCTCCAATCATGTGGCTTGTGGCTCTTCCCAGTCTCTGCCTAGAAAATGTAATTCTCAAGCAGCTCATGTGTCCTTTAATGGATGGAGCAGATGAGTGCTGTTGAGAATGTTGTAAATGATCAGAGAGGTCAAACAGAACATGTTATATTCTATGGATTACTCCTCTTGATACTGACTCTACAGGTGACAGAATATTAACATTTCTAAATGACTCAGTCTCACTATAGTTTAAAAAAAACATGACCAGAATCAAATCTGTTGAAAAAACAAATTCAATTTATTTGCCCACTCCTTGTATCCAGACTCCCACTATCCACTCTCCACACCTCTCTCAATGTGAATAAACCATATAAACAGGTGACTCTGTAGGAGTCTGTAGACACACTGCCCTGCGTGCCTTCAGTCTGCGGACAAAGTTCAACATGTCTTCTTCTACATCCTCAGATAATCTACAGCAGTGGTCGGCAACCGGGTCACCAGATAATTTGATTATTTGAGTATTTTATTTTTTATTTCACCATGGAACAATGACACAAACATTCACGGGAGTCACAGCTTTGTCTTCAAAGTAAAAGCACAATTTTTGCTTTGTTGCTGCAATATTTCATAACAAGCTGAATTGCAGAGCTTTTATTTTGAAAAGTTGGGACCTTGGGGCTGATCATCAACCAGTAACCCTATCATTTACAGACATTGTGTATACGATCATACCAAGGGAACACAAAAATAAATACATTAACCCAAAAGGGAGTAAATTAAATCTAAGCTGACAATGTATGGATAAGAATGTAATCTCTGCTGCACCATTATAAAAGTAATTATACTAATAATAACAACACTACTACTACTACTACTAAAAATAATAATGATAATAATAATACGAATAATAAAAACAACAATACTAATAATAATAATAACAAAGAACGTAATCATAATAATAAAAACAATAATAAAAACAACAGTAATAATAACAATACTAACAATAATACTCTGTTTTTGTGTTGTTAATATAAAGACATTGCTCAGATGCTCAGACGAACGGAGACATTCTCGTGTGTCACCTGTGGAGAGCAGTAACAGCGTGGATGAGCGTGTCCTCAGCAGAGGAAGAGAGTGGAGACGTCACATGGAGAGATGCGACCAGCAGAGGCTGCTTCACCACTCACCACACATTAACATAACTAGCTACTACAAGCTAACCAGGCTAGCTACAGGGGTCGCTTTGCGTTATCAAACATTCGGGAGTGCAAGTGTGCCGGAAATAAAAGCAGGATTCACAGACGGCTCAGAACTAGACGCGCATCACGGTCACAGAGAGTGATCTTGGCCCCTTCCTGCTCTCCGCTGGCAGGGTATTTGTCTCGCTAGCGACGCCAACCATAGCAAACTGCCTTGGCTAGCGCCAGGCTAGCCAGCTAGCTAGCTAGCTACTAACGTCGCTAACGGTGGTTAGCTAGCTAGCTACTAACGTCGAAAACGGTGGTTAGCTAGCTAGCTAGTAACGTCGCTAACGGTGGTTAGCTAGCTAGCTAGTAACTTGCGTCATGGATGAACTAGTCGCGGAAGTGAGGGGAACCAGCGGGGCCTTTTATAAGGTAGGCAAACACCTTTTGTGGAGCTTTGTCATCTCACACACTGCACCGTGCACTAAGCTCAGGCTAACTCATGTGAAATTACCCTGGCGGATTAGCTAGGAAACATTTGTTTGTATCAGCGGGCCTCAGTGCTTCTGTGCAGCCTCCACAGGGATGTGAAGGCTGGAAATCTGTAAACAAAGCCAACGACAGTCTGCTGCTAAACGCTGCCTGTTGAGTTATTGGTGCTGGTGTCGGTGTGTTAATTCATTCCAGTTGTAGTAGTGATGCTGGTGGCGACATGTTTGATCAAATCGACGGGCTGTGTGATGGGCAGTTGCCTGCAGGTTCACCAAGTTCTAGCATTCAGTCATTGTTTTTCAGAGGATTACAGCAGCAAATCTGGGTTTTTATTTGTATCACCTGCAGCTCGTGTTAATTTTATCGACGCTGCTGAGGATTTGAGAGTAATTTTGAAGACAACAAGTAGGATGAGCAAGAGTTGTGGAGGTTGGGCATTTGGGCCATACATACCTGGGCAGGTGTCGGTCATACGGGGTCAGTGGTGGGAGAAGTACTCAAGTCCTTAAGGTTATTAACATTGGAACGATTTTCTGTAGGATGGACATTCATGTCCAGTTTGGGTGATTGTTCTTTGAGAACAGTTGAGGAGGAGTATTAAACAGGAAAGATGTAAGGAAGGCCATAAAATCAATTGAATATGAAACACTACGTACAAGTGTAAAGGAAGGCAGTTGGTTAGAATTTAAAGCTCACATATGCTGACTGATTGATGAAAGCTCTACAGATTATAGCCAGTAGCTCCTCTAATCTGACTGAATTGTGAATGCTTGCACCAACTATCACCTTTCTAGAATTCAAAACTTTGCTGCTGCCAAACTATTGGGATGCATGTGATTGCAAAGGACAACCATTGGAAATCATTCTGAGTTGTTGTGAGCTTTGAGTCCCCCACCTTGCCTGCAAATCTTCGTCACTGTAGCCATGTGCATTGTGCTTCATTCAACACCAGCTTAAGTGTTTTAAATTTAGAAATTAGTTCCTACACCTCCAATGCATGTTCCAGATTTTAAAAAAATCATTGAGAATAATAAATTGACCTCATTCATATAGCATTTTTCTAGTCTTATTGACCAATCAAAGCGCTTTACTATACAAGTCACTTTCACCCATCACACACACATTCTCTACATACCTCTTCTTCACACACCATCATCACACCCCATTCATACACTGTCAGCCCAGCTGTCAGGGGTAGCTTGGGGGAGGGGGGGGTTCAGTGTCTTGCCCAAGGAGACTTTGGCATGCAGACTGGATGTGCTGGGGATCAAATCACTGAGCCACAGCGGCCACAAATGCAAATAGTGATGCTGGCCTGAAATTTGATTAGCTGGTATTATTCCAATTTAATACAACTAAAGAAAAAATGTTTAACAGTCAGCATTATATTATTTTATGATATCCACAAAAAATCCATGTTTGTGTGAGATGTGAGCAGTGTTACAGACATCTGGACCTGAAATACTCTAGTGTAACCTAGTTTTAAATATACTAGATGCATCAAGTCGGTTTGTGAGTTTATTTATGAAGATGACTATTTCGTTCTTAAAATTATATATGAATATAAACATTACATGTCATTATCTAGTTAAAACTGTTGGATTATACAACTATATCATTAGATATGAGATTCATTATTGGTTTGTCCAAAAAAAGAAACAAATCCCTGTGTGAACATAAAGCTGTGGGAGGTAGATGTGTTTCTAAGAGACACACTGATGTTGTTCAGTGGTTCAATTGGTATGATTGTGAACTCTGATGCCAGCCTGGGTCCAGGCTGTTAATACCAACATACATGTAGTTCATGTTCTGTGTTTAACAGAGCCAAATAGGTTGCAGCTTAATGCAGATCAAATGCTTTAAGGATTTATCTGTTTGATTTTAAAGAGACATTTAAATGCTATTGATGAACATATTATCTTTTAAAATGACTGTGAGGGTGATTGGTTGATTATTACATTTTTAGTTAATATATTTTTAGCAGCCTTTTAGAGATTAATGAAAACGGTAGGTGGAAAATGATAGTTGCATCTTTGGCACTGTATTACCTTTCAAAATAAGCTGAGGTCCTTAATTAGCATATTAAATATCACAACTGCATTGTGATCTTTTCTGAAGAGAGAAACCGTAGCAGAAGACTCGACAGCAGCCTGAGTAGTCATTGCAGCTTACTGCCAGCACATGACACCATCATATCTTTGGAGAGACTTTAACCTTACCTGTTAGTTTAAGAAATAAAAGAAAGCTTCTCCCTTTGAACGTTCCTCAAATTTGGCTTCAACCTCAGAACTTTGTTCCTAAAACTCACTATCCGAACTGTCATAATCTGTGCATAGCTTCTGAATGTGCATTCTCCTTCATGGGTCGAGGTCATAAAAAGCTTTCCTTGACTTTTTGGGGATTTTTTTAAGTTTGTACTTAATTTAATCCATTACTGGCTGCTAGCTTACTAGGCTAATGCTACCCATAGGCTAGACTCTCCATCTCCCTTTTCCTCTGAGGCGTTGTATGTCCTACTTGCAGTACTTGACACACATGGACAGACTATGTGCACAACCAGAGAGAGAGACGCAACCAAACCTGATGAAGCCAAAAACCCCCATAAAGAAACACTGGGCTGTTGGGTTGCTGAATTGCATGCTTGACGCCAGTGTAACACTCCTGTTGTTGTAGTATGTCAAATTCTGGCTATTTTAATTTGTGTTATTCCCCTCTTGGATTCTTCTAGGCCTTTGTGAAGGATGTTCATGAAGGATCAGTCACTGTGGCTTTTGAAAACAAGTGAGTAAAACAAATGGACACACAACAAATTATGATATATTGTTGAGTGTTAAAATTGCCAGTGATCAAATTAACTCTTATTTTTGTATGTGCTCCTCCGCCCCAGCTGGCAGCCGGAGCGTCAGATCCCATTCCAGGATGTGCGATTTCCTCCTCCAACAGGGTTCTGCAAAGAGATAAATGAGAGCGATGAGGTCGAGGTGGGACTGATTCAATACCTTCAGAATAGTTTTAAGAAAATCAGCATTAACACCAAAGACAAAGTTGGTACAGTGAGAACGAAAGAGGAGCAGGTCTTTTAAAGGGATAGTTCACCGAAAAATGCGAATTCACTCATTATCTTCTTACCCCTATGCCGGTGGAGGGGTGGGTGAACTGTTTGAGTCCACAAAACACTTCTGGAGTTTCAGGGGTAAACTTTGTTGCAGCAGAATCCAATACAATTGAAGTCAATGGTGAGTCCTTCTTCAGATGTAATAAAACAACTGAAAAAAACATAACAGGCCACCTCGAAACGAGGTCATTTACATAATAAAAAAAATACATTAAAACATAATTGATGCTGTTACTTGCTGCAGGTAGCATAGCTTTCTATGAAACATTGACCTGACATAGTGAGCAGAGGCCAACTTTCAATAGACTGAAATGGAACAAAAGAGAGGAAATGCACATTGTGCTGCAGTTTAGTCAAGAGTTCTGCATAAAAAACAGTGAACCTGCAGTGTACAGTTGGTGGTACAAATTATGTTTTCATATCTGATTTTCACTTATAATTTAAAAATATTTTTTTAGGGTTGGGTACCATTCACATTTGAACTGGTACTGGGCGGTACTTTACTCTCACACACAAATATCTGACCAGGTTTTTTTTATGCATAGTGTATTGCGAGGTATCCGCCTCCCAACAAAATTCCAGAACCACTTCTAGTGATCACGTTTGTCCCTGGCTTATTTCATTACTATAAGCGATTGCTTACTACAAAATAATTGTGTAGATTCAGTATGATAGTAACGTAACTTTAAGGAAAGGTAACGGCACCACACACACACTGACTCCAGTGCTCTTAATCGACTGCTCCGCTGTCTCTGATCTGCTACGTTTAAACATTTGTTTGAAATGACGCCACAATATCAACACTGATTATCAAAGATAAATACTTTTCTTCAATGAGTCAAATCTTTCTTCTAAACTGCACATCCATTCATAATTCAGCTTGTCTCTCGCGCTGACATGCACTCACACAAACAAACAGTGTCATCGGACACGTGTAAACTCAGTCTGGGTAAAAACAACAGAATTTGTAAACTTAGACAATGTACGAAGAGCCGGTGGAGATGGCAGGGTGCGCTCAATTCAGTTGGCAGTGCGCAGCGCTAATGATAGAGATACAGAGAGGAGCAGTAAATTACTTAGAAAAAACTTGGACTCAGTGGAGCTGTGCATGGCTCCCTGGGTGCTCTCCTTGGCGGAGCTGTGGCCGGGCTGTGCACACTCTGACGGTCCCTCGGTCAGTGCCGTGGTGCTGTGCATGGCTCCCTGGGCGTCTGCGCCATTGACATCACCGTTGTTCTGATTGTGTGCACTGATCAGAAATGAGCTTGCCATGATCCCGTTCCGGGGGTGAGTCACATGGTTTTGCTCTCTCTCTTTATTTAACATATTCTCTCTCTTATACTCTCATTCACGTATACATACTCTCTCACCCAGTGTACTGAAATTTGGCACCGATTGATTTAATGTGAACCAGTACCCGGTAGTACCGACGTTATCGGTCGGTACCCTAAAAAGTACAGAGTTCGATATCCAACCCTACCTTTGTTTCAAATTTTTTACTTTTGCTTATTGCTATCTTCATTCATTTGTGTTTTGATCTGTGAAACTAAATAATTCAGTTCATGGAATAATTTAAATGTGTTCTTCAGAATTCATCAGAGAACGCCCCTTACTATTTAATAAATGTTTAATGAGCAAGTCGTCCATTTTTCTGAATAAAATGATTTGGGTTTGGAAGTTTCCTTCTGTGAAGTTCTCAAAAAGGCTTTTAAAGAATCTTGCTTTTAAATGACATTAATAAGAAGCACAAATTAGTGAATCTCTGAATACAATCTGTTTATGTACTCGTCCAGACTCTTTGCCTCTGAGCCAGACTTTGTGTAATGAGTGGAAAGTTTTAAGAAATGCACTGTGTGTGTTACCAGGTATATTCCAGGGCTAATGACAAAGAGCCTTGTGGGTGGTGGCTGGCTAAGGTTCGCATGGTTAAAGGAGAGGTAAGGTTAAGTCTGCATGTTTTCTAACTCTTAATATAGAATTTAAGACTAGGGTTGTGTACCAAAGTCAGGCACCAGTTCCTTCATAGCCAGTACATACTAGACTAAATCAAAATACAGATTTCAATGCAGAGCTATGCACTGACCTAGTTGACATGCTTACAGGGAACATACACATCACTGCCCGTGCCTTGTTAACATTACATTTAACTTTGGTGACAGCACACTGTCTACATGGCTCTGGCTGCATGTAACGTCAGCCTACAGTTAGGTAGTAGCTACTCCAATACTCAAGACAACAAAATGCCAAAAGCTAAATGGTAGAAAATGTGGCTGTATTTCATGCGAAAGGATTCAGACACCGGGACGTGCAGCAAATGTTTGAGCAATAGTTGAGAGCAGAGAGTAAGTCCTGGAAGAAACAGCTTGTAGAGTTGGTGGGGTTTTGCACCTTTTATCTTTGCGATCCGCCAGTAAACCGAGAGAAGAAGAAGGGAGGAAGGAAGGAATGCGTCAAACTTAATGAAGCACCGGAACCCAACAAAACAATACTTACTAAAGTTATTATGCAAGTAAAATCAGCATGACAACGGTGTCATACATGTTTTCGTTAAGTCCTACATCAGTTCTCAGTTTCAGTGGGCTGGGAAGCCCAAGTGTTTAAGAATAAAAAAAAATACATATATATATATATATATATAAGTGCCATGAAGTGTAGATTATTATATAGATTATAAGTGTACAGTCAGTTTTAAATTGGTGGGGGGACTTTTAGTTTCAGCTGATAAGTAGTTGGCAGATTGGATTTAGGCTAATGTGTCAGTTATGTCTCACTGAGCTGTTCGTTTTACTTCTGTTACCCATTTTTGTCTCTGACCTGGTTTTTCATTCGATCTCATCCCCTGCCTTTTTTAATATCTGCAACTCTTCCTTTGTCTCTCACTTACTGGCTCTTTCTCACTTTTTCCCTTACCCACATTCTTTCCAGAAGTTTGTAATTCTGTTATTATAACTGATGATTATATTCTATGAACAATTTAGATTGGACAAAATCTGTTGTTTCAGATATGCAGAACTGGATCACTCTGATTCTATCTTTGTCTGTCTATATCTCTAGTTCTACGTAATAGAATATGCTGCATGCGACGCTACATTAAATGAGATTGTGACACTGGAGAGGTTACGGCCAGTCAACCCAAACAAACCAGCCACAAAAAACACATTCATCAAGATCAGACTGGATGTACCCGAGGATCTACGACAGATGTAAGTTTGATTTAAAGACAGGACGCACACAAAGACTTTTGTGACAACTGCATGCATCTCAATTCAATACAGTTATTCATTTTTATTTCTGTCGCATCAAATCTCAACATACGTTCTGTAAAGGTACTTTAAATAGTATATAATATTGTGGAGAAACCCAACATTCCCACAACAAGCAAACACTTGACAACTGTGGAAAGATAATAACTCCCTTTTAACAGGAAGAAACCTCAAGCAGAACCAGACTAAAGCCATTTTCAGACATAAACTCCGGAGAATGTCCACACAATTGGGTCGGGATGTTCTTTGGAGTTTGCTTTTGACACATGAACAACGCAGCAGGAGATTCTCCGCTGAGACAACAAAACTAAAATATCCAGAGTTTTCAGGTTAGGGGTGGTGCAGTAGGCAGATACAGAGCGTAACATATTAATTATATTGTCGAAATCGCATGTTTTTGTGTACAGCACATCAACACCGGCAAAGTTTTTACATTTGCTTTCTCACATACAGCCAATCTGGAGAATGTCAGGAGATTATTGGAGTTCAATGCAGGTCTGAAAGCAGCTTCAGTGTAGGCAGCGATCTGCCTAGACCGGTTGGGGTGAGAGGAGAAACAGTTGTGTAGCTGTTGTTATTAAAGCAGTGTGAGACCAGTTGTATATTATCAGTAGCATACAACTTTTAAACAGAACCTGCTGATCTTTAGCCACATCTGTGAGGTGGCAGCATGATTACAGCTGGTACAGTGTTAATGCCATATAACAGTGGTATGTGCCACTAATACAGCACTTCAATTTGTAGCACCCATTCAAGAATGTGTGGGTCACATTCTTGGTTTCTGTCTAAAACCTTCAATAATATAATACTAATAATCCTTTTATAAGAAATGGCTATGATTGTTTGTGTTTTGCTCTGAAAAGACAACATATGTTTTATCAGGCACAAATCTGTGATGTATGTGTAAGGTATGTAAGATTTTTACACTCATGCCCCTGATGACTGAATTATTTATGGTCATGAATTCTCATGATATGAATTTGTGTGACTCTGTTTTGACAGGTGCTCCAAGGAATCGGCACACAAAGACTTTAAGAAGGCTGTGGGAGCGTTCACTGTCACCTATGACTCAGAAAAAAAGCAGCTGGTCATCCTGGTACATAAAAATAATATTTTTGTTTAAGAACTTAAGACAAAAGTCTCTTGTCTATCTCTTGAATTACATTTGATAAACATGACACAAATCTATGTTACTGTGGTACACGTGTGTATCTTACAGTCATTTGTAGG
The DNA here is from genome assembly GCF_022539355.2 of Hippoglossus stenolepis. Classification (NCBI taxonomy): domain Eukaryota; kingdom Metazoa; phylum Chordata; class Actinopteri; order Pleuronectiformes; family Pleuronectidae; genus Hippoglossus; species Hippoglossus stenolepis. The sequence goes on from NC_061489.1 coordinate 6,964,803, forward strand.
AAGTCACTTACATTACGTTTTGTAGATGACATCATCGAAAACATATTCCACATTAAGGTTCTTTGTGTCAAATGGGTGTTAATTGTTTTCGCAGTCAGTGAATGAGGTCACAATGAAACGCGCCAATATGATGAGTGACATGCACTTTAGGAGCCTCCGCACCAAACTGTCTCTCATGACAAGGAACGAAGAGGCCAACCGACAACTGGAGGTAGACTTTTATACACACACACACACACATACAAATATATGCTTGTGATCATAGGCATTTCAATTTATAATTTTGCTGTTAAAAATAATGATTTTAAATGATTTGTCATCAGTCATATAATTCTTGTTTGCTGTGTTTTGCCCTTTGATACATTTCCCTTGTGTGTGTGTTTCTACAGAGTTCCAGACAGCTTGCATCACGGTTTCATGAACAGTTTGTAGTTAGGGATGATTTAATGGGTCTGGCCATTGGGACTCACGGAGCAAACATTCAACAAGCTCGTAAGGTCCCAGGAGTCACTAACATAGACCTGGATGAAGAAACATGCACCTTTCACATATATGGAGAGGTAGGATTGATAGATCAAGCCCCTCTTGTTTCTGGATTTACAAGTACAGACCTGAGCTTAGAGACATTTTATGTGAAATCATTGTGCTTGTCTGTCTAAGGACCAGGAGGCTGTTCGTTTAGCGAGGTGTTTCCTGGAGTTTTCTGAAGATGTCATCAAAGTTCCCAGGAACTTAGTAGGTGAGAAAATCAATCAACTGAGATGATGAGACCATTCATGCGGTAACATGACTTTATTTAAGGATTAGCCAGACGATTAAACTCTGGAGTTCCAGTAGACACTGATGGATGATGTATCTGTCTTCACAGGAAAGGTCATTGGCAAGAATGGTAAACTGATCCAGGAAGTGGTTGATAAGTCTGGTGTGGTGCGGGTTCGTATTGAACCTGAAAACGACAAGAAGCCGTCGGCAGTGGCGGCAGCAGCAGCAGACGAGGTCAGTGGGAAGGAAACTTTGCGACACATCACGACACACTCTAGAAGTTTTTCATAATCATTTATTATTTCCATCCCCTATTGTTATTAGTGATTAATTAATAATTCAAGATTTTAAAATGGCGTCCTAAGCCACAAAAGTTTGTGAACCCCTGCTATTGAATGTATTTAAAAGGTTCACGGTGTAGGGTTTAGTGGCATCTTTCAGTGGAGTTGAACAGTAGAACAGTATAGTGTGGTACAATGGCCTTTGGTTAATGTAAAACTGCAAAAGGCCCTATAGAGAGCCAGGGTTTGGTTTGTCCATTCTGGGCTACTGTAGAAACATGGAAGAGGACCTACTTCCTATGTTGAAATAATTAAAGAGAAACACAGCAATTATCAGTTTCAAATGATCTTACACGAATCCAAAAATTATTATGAATATTCTACTCATCTCCCTAAGTCCTGCAAAGTGGACCTCCATGAATAAGTATAACTGCAATAGTGTGAGTATGTGAACCACTATCTTTCATGTTCTTTACCTCTCTCACAGGGAATGGTGCCATTCGTTTTTGTGGGGACCAAGGAAAGCATCTCCAATGCTACAGTACTGCTGGACTACCATCTGAACTACCTTAAGGTGTGTGTGCAATCAACAGTCATAACATCTGCCATCAGTTGTTTGAAGTTTTGACCAGGCCCAGCTCCAAGGTCAAAGTAACAGCATAATGCTTAAAATTACACAATGCAATACTCATGTTTACAGTGAGGAATGTTGAAAGTATATTTCACTTAGCAAGATTAAATTTAAGAGTCATCATAGCAACGCAAACTATTTTCAATCATCACACTCCACAACTTTTAAAGTTGTTTAATTCTCTGTACTTTCATATTTCTATATAAACATAAATGAATGGATCAAATGAATTGATTCACTTTCTGAGCTGAATATGTGATTAGCACTGTATGTATTGTCTTTGAACTCTATGCTTTTGGCCTGTTCAGACCTGGTATTGACGTTCCTCCTGAGAGATCTCATCACAGGTGGACGGCTCTAAGTTTGTCTGTTCACACCTGGTATTAAAATGCTGTCCCCTGTGACCATTTGTGATTGGATCTCACTTTACCACTCTATGTGCAAATAATTATGACTCAATCATTTCTGTTCCTGAAGACCAACTTATGTTTTTCCGAGTTTACTGATGTGTCTGATGAAATGAGTGATAAACTAAAGCGGGTCAAAGAACGTCAGCTGAAAACGTTGTCCTTCATATGTGGTCCAGGTCACATGTGCTTTCCCACTGCTAAAATTATGTGGCCAGATCACTTCTGAATGTGGTCTGAGTGTTCGGATCTCAAGATGCATTGAGGATTCATTTGGGTGTGTTCAGACTTCAAATTCACGCAAACCACTTATGATCGGTCACTCAGGATGGATGTTAATACCATCTCCGAATGGGGTCTGTGTTTTGAATATGATCTAAACCAGAATAAACAACTTAAACTTTTTTCCAATTGTCCATGTCCACAGGAGGTGGATCAGCTCCGCCTAGAGCGTCTCCAGATTGACGAGCAGCTGAGACAGATAGGAGGAGGAGGTGGAGGAGGAGGGACGGGACCTCGGAATCTGAAAGACAAAACCTACGTGTTCGATAACGGCATGGGACTGGGGATGGGAAGAGGAGCGGGAGGAGGAGGGAAGCCCTACACCGGAGGGGGAGGACGAGGGGGGCGAGGACGAAGAGGAGGAGGTGCAGCTTTTGCCTCAGGTACAATAAAATAACTACAATCAAGAAAACTAATTAAATCCTGTTCAAATAATCGTAACATATTAATTAGAAACTGTGCCTGTACATATACAAGGGAAACTGAATACCTGAAGCTTTAAATCCAAAAATGTATGTGTTGTGTGTCCACTCTGTAAATTAAGTGTTTAGATTTCAGACATTTGAATGGAAAGGATATGAAACATGCAGCTAGTACAAGATTACAAGTACTGAATGGAGTCTGTCTTCCCCAGGCAATGACTTCATTTTAAAACTAAACAGTTAGTCAAAGGTTAATTCCATGTTATCTTTCCGAGGCTGTTAAATGAGGTTTCACTTATGTACCTGGTTCCCCAGGCACTAACTCAGAGGCATCCAATGCTTCAGAGACAGAGTCAGACCACAGAGAGGAGCTCAGCGACTGGTCGCTGGCCTGCACCGAGGAGCTGATGACAGGAGGCGGGACTCTGCCCAGAAGGACAGATGGGAGGAAGAGACCAGGCGGTGGTGGACCAAGGGGACGAGGGGGAAGAGGAAGAGGAGGAGGAGGGTATAAAGGTTGGTAGTGATTATCAATGGCAGTTATTTGACCTCTTTGTAGCAATAGGATTTTTCTCTGCAGATGTATTGAAGAATTTATGTAGACAAGTTAAACATTTCCATTAGAAAATCCTGATAAACATATTCCTAATCAGTTATTCAACTGTTCATTATCTTTCCACCATTTGAGTTTAGCTGATTTGGAAGATAATGTTTCAAGTAGTAGAAAAAAGAGAGAAGTCACTTAGCATAGTTAATGGAAATAAATATGTTTGAGATGCCTTTCATCAAATTATAGCCTGAAGAATGGGCATGAATCAAATAATGAGATCTCCGCGGACTCTCTTTGCTAATAAATTCTCATGAGTGTTTTCTTTTCCAGGAGACCCACATTTATGATGCTCATAAATTAAACCCTGCCAAGAGTTCCTCTCTTAAGTCATGTAGGGACATGTGAGGGTTTTGGCTGCGTGACAGTGATGGAGTGAGTGGTGTTTGATTCCAGAATAAGTTTATCACTCATTGTCATCTTCCCATCAAGTTGTGGGGACGCATATGAAAACTTTTAAGTTGAGATCTTAGACTTTAACTAAAGATCGATGACATGATGGCTCTTCCATAAGTGAAGCCAATGCATCTTGATCGCCTCATGGTGGCGGGCTGCAGTAAAGGTCTTAAACCCTGCCTCCTCCATGTTAGCAAATCGCACATGGACCAAACTAAAGTCAAATTACACATTAATTTTTTTTCTTTCTAGATCTTACCACACTGTTTGTTCAAGTGTTTATGATAAATTGGGTTTTAATTAGTTATTTGATGCTTTAAAAACGGGGTAAAACAGACTTGATTGGTTGAGTGCGTGCATTGACGAGACCTGGATACGACAGCTCCATCCCCCGATCACTACTGCACAGACATTGGCTCCAAAAGACGTAATCGATGCAAGATTTCAGCAATGTTGGCAATTTGGCTTCATTTCTGGTTGGGGATTGTTTTTGTCTTGGTTTAGGTGACGACATGCAGTGGGGTGATCCAAGACCTCGTCATATCAGAGACCCCAAGACCAGAGCGCCGGAAGACAGCCTACAGGTAACACACACACAGACATACACACACATTTTACCTTTCGACTCTAATAACAAACAGCTTCAACAAGTGTATGGAAAATGTACATTTTAAGTCCAAACTAATGTTAAAAACGAGTATCTTTTTACTGATTTCAGCCTAGCTGCAAGCAGCCCTCCCCCTCTCAAAACATCTCAATTGTCAATTGAAAACAAATAACCTCGATTATCCGTCAATATATAGGACATATATGACTGTAAACAAACACTGAACTCTTGTAGTCAACTTGTCGGATGTACTAATAAAGGGCAGGTGAAAAGACCAAAGCAAGTTTGACAATGGCCAAATCATTATGGCCAGACAACTGAGTCAAAGCATCTCAGAAACAGTGAAGCTTGTGAGGAGCTCTCACTCAACATGGGGGAGGTGCTACTCACAGTGGTACGAGCAGGAACAAACCACAAAACAGCGACAAGGTGTTTGAGCATGTCAGGATCACATCTGATCAGCGGCAGCTGCACCTCTAAAGCTGCTTTCAGACATGCACTGAATTCTTTATAGTCTCCTGATATTCTTCGGAGCGGCTGTATGTGAGAACGAAAATGTCAGAGTGAGAGGCCCCCATCATTCCCCCTGTAAAAGCTCGGGATAATGTACGAATGAGCAAGAAAACACCACGAGATCCTTTGCAGGATTCACCACGTGCGATGCAGTTTCTAACACGCGACAAAGAACGTGCGTACCTACAGCATAGCTTCAACGCAGAAGCATGAATCGGACTTAATAACTAACTCGATTTTTTTTTTTTTTATTGAGTGCTTTGGAAACAATAAAAATCAGCTCTTGTGAAATCCAAACCCCAACAGTTAAATTTGCTGCAGTCTCTGTTAACTGCATATGTATAGAATATATGTGTAAAGTTTGACATTCATAGCAACAGTAACCAAAGGGGACGGGGCTTAGCAAACACCCAGTTCACCAGTGATCATGTTTCTCAACTCTCTGAACCTGTGCACTGTGGGACCAGACTGTACTCGTCTCCTTTTCCCCACAGATCCGTGTGGACGGTAACAACGAGCGCAGCGTGCAACACTCGTCAGGGGGTCGAGGAGGAGGAGGAGGAGGAGGAGGGCCTTCCTCCTCCCAGGGTGGTGTCGGCAGTGACGGCCCGTCCCGTCATCATCATCCGAGACCAATCAGAGACCGAGGGATGAAGAAGGACAAACAAGACGCTCCTCCGCTGGTGAACGGAGTGTCGTAGATACACCACTGGAGGACCTTCTCATTTAGATATACACACACACACACGTTCAGATACAGATACACACACACACATTCAGAAATACACACAGGCAACTGGTCATATACCATTGTAGAATCTCAATCTCTCTCTCGCTTTTTCTTTCTTTTTTTCGTCAAACACGTGAATACACATATTTCATCAGCATGGAAGTTTACCGTAGACCAGAGGTTGTCTGGTATCTGCTGGTCTGGTCTGTGAGTGTACTGCTCTGGACTCTTCTTGACTGGTATGTTATCTTGCGCTCTTCTGTGGAGTGACAAGTAAAATAATCAGTACCTTTTTGGACAAAAGGAAAAGAAGAGCAGGGATTTGACTAAAGATCATCTCTTACTGAGGCATTATCCCTGAACATATCCCCCTCCCCCATCAACAACAAATATTTGTTTAGCTTTTTTGTCACTGCCCTGTTTGAAAATGCTCACTTAAGAGACAAAAGAAATTAGGTGAAACTGGAAAAAAACTGGGAATTACAACTACGTCTGAAAGCGGAATTAAACGTGTGTTCCTTCCCTTTACATCTCAGATTTATTTTAGTTTCCTACAGGTGGAGAAATAATCTGTGGTGGTTTAAAACTCCAAAATCCAACATTTGGCAGTCACGAGTTTATAAGTCTTACAGTCTTTCAGGTATGATTCCAGAAAGACTTAATTATCAACTGTAAAATATATGATCCTTTTGAGAAGGAAGGGGCAGACGTGTTTTGGTGTCTCTCAAATAACTTGTGTATACATGGGGAAATCATGGCTTGGCACTTAGGATTCACTCAGCAGTGAATGATTTACCAGTCTCATCATTTAAATTGTCTGTTTTTTGTTTGCTTCGGTCTGCATACTGTAAAATGCTTTCATTCTTTCCGACTGTCGGACCAAGCATGAATTAAGAGAAGTCGAAGACATAGCGATGGAGAAACATAAATCTGAGGCACTTTGATGCAAATAAACTGTTAAAAAGTCTTGAGTGAAGCAAAGGGAGACAGGAGCGTCACCAGCAGGTTACAATATGAGATGAACTGCTGTCCATTATATAGATTCTGCACTTAAGGATTATACACCGAACATACAACAGCTAGAATCACAGATAAAACTAGTACATTCACATTTTTATACGGTTATAGAATAAACTCTGACTCATGATGAAAGCATTCAGCACAATCACCACTTAAAGAGCCCACGCGGTTGTGACACTCCCATCCGCCTTCATGGATCTCTGCCGTCAACTAGAATCCACACTGATCACAACCTTTCTAACATCGACAAAGGGATATTTCTGATTAGGCTGCAAGATGAACTTAACTTTGGTTATTTTTTACTAACAAAGCAGTCGAGGATGGATGCCTTTTTAAATTAGTGCATCAACTTTTGCTTTCAGACAAACCGGATTAAGGCAACAACATTGTCAGTGTAGACCTCCTGTCGCCTGATCACATGAGCTTTTCTTTAATTTATGAAAACCTTTGTATTTAACTTTTGTTTTGCAGTTAGTGTTTCAAGTATTAGTGTAGAGGAAACAAGTTCTTGTGAGTAATGCCTTGATATAATAAAAACTTGGTTTAAGTTTAATTCTCTTTGGTTTTCAAACTCATTGTGGGCCCATCTGTCTTAGTTGAATATTTTCTATGTTAATCTGGTTTAATTTAGCTCTTCTGTTCTGCCTGGAGTCTACTAAAAACATTGTAGGTCTTTTTTCTACTTCCTGCTTATTAATAATGGGATTGTGAATGTTACCTGAAGTTAGAGGCACATTTTAGTCAAACCACTCAGATTAAATGTAAAATGAAGGTTAAATCAAGCAATTCTTGTCATAAGTCTGGTTAAATCCTTTGTGTTCATCACTGGCACTTTTCTGCCATTCCTCTGGGTTATAACAAGTCTTTTAAAAAAACATCTTTGTGCCTTCAATTTATGCTCCTCAATTTCTGTGAATTTGGCCCATTCTTAAAAGCACCGGGTTACCCTGAATAGATCAAATCCTTTAATACTGTATGTTTAAACCCGCTGCCGTTTTTTCTTTCATGTTTCGGACATTGGGTACAAGCTGCTTTCTCTTTCATTCCATGAATCTGTATGAATTTCTTAGAATTCTTTTGGATAGACCAAATGGTCAAAGAGAATTTCGACAGATTCAGGGCTTCTAGTCCTGTACAATGTCCAGTCTTGTAGTTTTGCTCTAGAACTATCTGCGTTGTGATAGTGACTCAGTGACATAGACAGATAGAAGAGAACAACCAGCAAAGAGCAGAAAGTGACTTTCCTAAGCAGTGCAGGTTTTTCAACATCAGAGGAACATCAGAAAAAAACTGACCTGTGTAGACTTAAAGCTCTCATTCTGAAATGTTGCTGTTTTGTAGAGTCACTGACTGAAGGATCCTATTGAACTTCACCATCATCAAAATAAGTTGGCACGAAGGCCTTTACTGATCATTTACACTCTCAGTTGACCTAAATTGTGCCCTACGTTCAAACTGACTCCAGTAACTCTGATGAGCTAGTATAGAAAGTATTTGTATATCAATGAATGAAAATAAGAGTCATGGTGACATTTGTTTGGATTCATTTTATTTCTTTTGAAAACCTGTTGAAATGTGAGAAAGTTGCTGTAAAAACAAAAATTCTAAGCAAAAAAAAAAGTTTCTCAAGGTTTCTCTGCGTATTCGTAGGTTTGTCAACATTAGATCACAATGTTCTACATATAATCACTAAGTAATTCAGCATATGCCAGTATGCTGGACCTGATTTTAAGTTTTAATGTTACGTATGCATCAATGTTGTGGAAAGAACAACTTTACTTTTCCTCGAAAGGAATAGTGTGACATTTTGGAAAAAAACATCCTCACCTTATTGTTGAGAGTTGAAGGAACCAGCAGGTGATTAGCTTGGATTAGCTAAGGGCTGAAAATGGGGAAATACCCAGCCTGCCTATGTGCAGAGTTAACAACATCCAGCCAGCACCCTTAAAACCCACCAACTAACATGTTACAGTATATCTTATTTATCTTGAGTTTGTACAAAACATAAATCTGTGGTTTTAGAATGAATTATTTCTTGGCCTGGCACTGTGGCTACTGGGCTAGCATTCCCGCCCTGCTTCCAGTCTCTATGATAAGCTAAGCTAACTAACTGCCAATGTGATAATGCGACACAATGAGTCATGTTTATCCTTCCTCTTTTCAAAAGGACAGTTTCCTGAAATGTCAAAACTATCCTTTTAATGAACTGCTTTCTTTAGGACTGTCATTAATAAGCATAGTGCAAAATCGCTCCAGAAAATTTGTGATCGACTTTTACCTGCAAAACAGAAACAAAAGTTACATGTAATAAAGACAAAATATAACAAGTTTTAAAAAAAATCCTGTTATCTTTATGCTTCAAAGCTGTGAATGCTCAGAGAAACTTTACCATATTCTGTGTGACATGTGCCTTTAAATTGTGGCTAGTATCACAACCTAGACTTGTAAATCAGGGATGATGAGGAGACATTGACCAGATGGATAAAGATGGCTAATTCCAAAGTGATTCATGATTCATTCATTGATTCACTCTGGGTTGTCATTGGGAAAAAGCTGAGCATTTCTGACCCTCCTCTAAAACCCAAAGGGCGGCTGTTAATTGTACAGGTGACTTTGGCTTCACCATCTTTTACCACCTGGTCGGGTTTAAACACTGAGCGTGTTGTATCTTTGTACAGTCGACAAACATAAGCCTGTAGCTTATGACCTGGTTCAATTGTTCATCTGTGAAATGGATTCAGTTGCTTTTGTAGACGGCTGCAGTTCAGAACCTTAGCTGCTGTTTGAAAGTCAAACACAGCCTCCTAATATACTTCCTTCTTTTAACATTTAATCTTGAGATGCTAAATAGTTTGACCCAGTGCAACTTTATTCCCTCTATTCTTCCCGATAGTAACTTCAGTAATGAAAGGAACTGAAAAGATTTCAGAGGTTGAGCCAGGTCTTCTCTTTAGCAGAGATCAGTGAACCTTCCTAGTCTTGCGATGCATGCACATCTTTTATTATGGATTTTGGACATTCAATGACTTTGAAAAAATACATTCTTTTTAATCAGTGTTATTTTGTCTCATGTCTCTATGACCTAAGACTGGTCGGAGTTTTGAAGTATCCGATGATGAGTAACATCTTCTGACAACCACCAGCTTAGAGTCAGTGAGACATGGGAAACTTATACCTTTTAGAAAATGTCTCCAGAAAGGCTGGAAACATGAGTAATGAATCACGAAACAGGCTTTTTGTTGAAATTTTATTTTCCTTTTTCTAAAGTATTACCGGTGTCAGTTTCTCCATCACTAATCTGTTCGGACGTTTGCTTTCACTTGGTGTTCACACAGCTGTTTAACCGGTGAGCATCCTCTGCAGTGCATCAGCAAACAGCTCAAGTGAAAGTCACCTCTATATTGTCAATAGAGCATCAACAGTATGGAGTTGCTTTGTATTGTTAAAAAAACATAAGACAAGGGAGGCTGTTATACTGTATATAATGATGTCATTATTTGTCTGAGAAAAGATTTGTACAATTGTTTCAAATGTGCACTTATCCTGATATCTTCTTTTTTGCTGTTTAATATCAGTTCAATGCTAGATCTCTTGATAATAAACTTAATGATGTGTGGAAAAAATAGCAGGGTGGAGTCAAACGCAGTTAATACTGAAATGTGCGTAGTGCTACGGAGTTTGAAACATAACGCTGGTGAAAAGATGGTGGTGTCACTGAGAAAAATCCACCCTAAAACAAAAAAAACTAACCGATTCATGAATGAAAATCCCACATAGGAACTTCACTTATAATGACATAATTAATGCTTTTCCATTTTAAGGCTAATGGTCCGTTAAATTGTGAAGTGATGGTAACAATTTACATTCTTTGGTTAATTCCAGGTAGCGCAACTGAGAACAATTTGTGCATTAAAGCTGGAAGTGATACTCCATCGAATGTATTTTATTGATTTATTGATTGATATTTGATTGATAAATTAAGACAGTAATTTCACCTTTTATAGAGAACTACAGTTATACTGGAGCAGCAACTCTATAGATCATCTTTCAAACCCTCAGGGTTTGGGAACCTGGGAACAGTAATTTAAAAAAAAAATAAATCAACACTCAGTTCACTCAGTTCCTTTTTTTGGTCTTTCAACCACCTCCCATGATCCTCCTCGGTAGATCAAGTTTGTCGTATACAACCAACTGAAGTTACACGACTTGTGAGGACTGTGAGATGCAGTTGAAAGCGATAGCAAGAGGACTTTGAGTTCTGTTTTTGGATAGACCGTTCAGTTAAACTAAACCCCCCCCCAAATTATAGGGTTAGAAGATAGATTGACATTTTTTGAAATTGTACATGACAGAGTTGATATGAATGTCATGTCTGTTTGCGAACAGCTAGAGCCAGGAGATTATTACCATAGAGACAGGGAAACAGCCCGCCACTGTCCAAAATTGAAAAACATCACTTCCAGCACCCTTACAGCAGCTAATTCACATGTTGTAAGTCGTGTTCATTTCAAACACCAACAGCAAAGTGAATAGTTCCATCACGCAAGCACTGGTAAAACCTCAGCCAGTCATTTTAGCATTTCTGCTTGTGTGCTGACTGCAAGAAAATCATTTTGATCCTGCCTCTGCTTTTTAGTCACCATGGCGGTGACTAAACACATGAACAAGTATCCAGTTTGTAATCTTGTGGCGAGGCAAACGGCAGCCTGTCTTTACGTGGAGTTCCACTTTGGTGAACTATGAACTGCAAAATTCTATGGATCCAAAACTTAACAAACAAGCAAAACATGTTCTACATATTTCTTACCATTTTCTTGCAAACATTGTGGTTTGCAATACAATGCACAATCTTTGTGCCGTGTCCTGCGCAATTCACCCTCCAGCCTACAACAGCAGGTGGCGCTGTGAGGCAGTTTACAGGCACAGGGAAGTCGAAAGCCAATGAGATTGAACGCATCGCCACTATCAGACATGATCACACATGACCTCCATGTGGAATATTGTTTTTGTACTTGTAGGGTTAGTAAATACATTTTTATACGTGTAATATATTTTATACATGTAGGATGCATTTTTTAAAACTTGTGTGATTATTTTTTTGTAATTGTATGAAAGTAAGGCTATTTGTTTATATCACTTATTACATTTATTTGAACAACATGTAGTTTTGTTGTTTGTCAGGTGCATTTTGTATTTGCAAACCACACTGTGTTGTGTAGGGAATTTGTAAAACATGTTTTGTTTGTTAAGTTTTGAACTTAGCTCCATAATATTTGCTTCCCATTTGCATATGTGTGAGCGCTGGGGGGACTGTTGTGTACTGACCAGTTGGGGTCATTAAGAATTGGTGCTAAGTAAGAATTTCTACATTGGACATTTTAATTAAATGTGTGCGATGATTGAGCGGTTGTAATGTTGGCCTGCAATGGAAACATGAAATGAGTACAGTAGAGGAAATGCTGTCTTGGTCTCGTATTGAGCCTCTGAAATATTGCTAATGTGGTCATATAGAAAGCTGCAAAGTAGATTTTGAACCATTTGGGGTCCCAAACAAAGACATGTAAGAGCATGCATACATTATCTTCCCAGGATCAATATGTGTATATTTTGGTTGATCCTGGCAATAATAAGTGTCATACCAACTGGAATCGACTCACAGGGATCCCAAATGGCACGACCAATGCTGACGACACCCGAATGTTGCACATTAACTGTTTTTTTTTAAAGATGTAAGTTGCACTATCTTGGATTGTTTGACACTGTCCTCAATCCAGTCATTGTCTTCAGCACATTACAACAGTGCTATAACATATAATTTTGTAAAGTATAATGACACTTCCAGTGTATGTAAACCTTAAAAGAGTAATTCTTCTTTAAAACTGTTGAATCCTGTTATTCCCATGAAATGTTAGATATTAAGATTGATGACTGGTACTCTGTGTTCTGTTACCACATTACATGAACAGATGTTATGAGATAGTTTTTGTGCTTGGTCCAAAATGTGATCTTCCAGTTGTGTTGTGAACAGATCATATAGAGGAATTGGATTATAGATTTGTAGCTTCAGATTTTTCCAGCATCGCCTTTGGATCCAGACTGTTGAAGTAATTTAGAGGGAAATTAATTTTAACTGGGACTTTTGTGGTTTAGAGAAACACGTATCGGCAGCTGTTCACATAATGAAATGTTTTACGTCGGTCGGCAAAGATAATGGTAGTTGTGGGGTTAGTATTTGTGTGTTCAAGTTTTATTTTTTACTGCAATCAGCTGTTGTGATTGTCTTTAAAGGTTTGTTGTTCTCATGAGGGTATTTTTTTTTTTACCCATCATCCAATGGGTTCCAGAAGAGGAATGTTAATGACCTAATCCGCATTTGGCGTGAAAAGTGTTCGTCCGCATCGTTAGATGTTCAAAACTGAATGAGGCACTAGACTGAATGAGCCTGTTTTGACGACACTGTGTTGTGATGTCAAACCTTGATTCAGAGCAAAAGCCGAGATGTCAAACACAAGCCGAGAATACAATTTGTGTTTGACATCTCGGCTTCAATTTGTGTGACTTCAGTGCAGAAAGGTTTCAACCCTAATAACTGTGACACAGTCCCGTAGACCATTTTGCATTCCCCTCTCTCTGAGCATGCTGTCATGTTGGGATTGCAGCATGGTTTTTGTGGAATAAGGTGACATTTGTTGTTTGGCAGCAGATTTCAGCAGTCATTAATTTGAGTATATATAACATCAACAGATATTAAGCAGACAAACTGTGGGAAGTTCAACTGTAGAGGGTCTGAAAGTGTAGATACACTGAAAATCTGTAGATATTTAAAACCAGGGTAGTCAAAAAAAAGGAAAACTGTTAAACCCTGTGTGCACCACCCTGTGGGCATTTTTGTTTCTTTTCTTTTGTACATACTACTTGCATTTAAGATGTTTGGTCTGGTTATAGTGCAATATATTTTGTATGCAGGCAGTTTCAATAAATAAATGAAGGTTGATCTTCCTCCGTTAGCGTCACCTGATCTCAGAATTTTCTTTGTTTCAGCATGTTATGCTGTCAAAAAGTCAAAACACAAGAAAAGATAGTTTAAAAACGTCGAAGGATTTATCTGACTTTTATTTGTACCGCCTGCTCAGTCAAGGCTAATGGACACAATGTGAATTGCTATCAGAGAGAATATCATTTGAGCTTTAGCCTTCTCCAGAACTTTGATGATAACTTTATAGTGTGTAAAGTATAGTAATTTTAAACAACAGAAATTGATTAACCTCATGCTGAAAGTATGTAATAATTCAGTCGGAAGAGAGTTCCAATAAAGAATGAACGATATGTATTGCTGTGCACGACAAGAGAAGAAAGACTAGCGATTGGTTGACCATGTGTATCAGCGGGACAGGACCTCAATGCCACGGCTCCATCTACTGCATAGACTTTAGCTCCAATTGAGGCCTTGGATCAGATAAGATCCCTTTGTTTAGTCCATTAGTGAAAAGACCACATGACGATAGTGGAAGGAGATCAAGATATGAGGCTTCCCATCAAACCTTAGTGACAATCAAGAGCCAAGGCCAAACAGGTTTTCTCCCCCCAGCCTTTGAAATTGGATTAAAAAAGTTTTTAGAAAGAGATCGGTAGATAAACGTGTCAGGAGGGTGTCACCTCTTCACAGGTTCCCTGTAAAAGAAAAGGTAAAGCTGAGATACACAGGAAAAAACATTTTTCTCATCGTGGCACAAGGACCACAATTTAAACAAAGGGACCAATTATACTTCCAACCTTTCTGATTCAATAAAGTGCAAAGTTAAGTCATTCTTTGTTTACTGTTAGCTGTGTAGCTTTGAGCGAAGTCACACACATCATTTTATATATTTAAAGCACATTGTGAACTTCAAAAAAGCTTATGACAAATTGTCATATGAATTGTTAGTAAGTGACTTAAAAAAATTATAAAAGAATTACTAACACAGGCACTTCAGGGGCAAATCAAATTGTAGCTGGCCCTGCCCCGCCCCTGAATCTACCCCTGAAGAAAAGGTCGATTTTTCTAAATCTATGATGAAAGAAGCCCTACGACTACCTGGTAGATTTCGCAGGTCAATACTTGTATTTGACCACATGGAGGAGCTGTGGTGCCATCTTCATTCACCACTTTTACTACTTGTACCAGGAGAGAGAGAGAGAGAGATAGATAAAGAGAGAGAGCCTGGGCACATGTTGAAAATTCATGACATGCACTTCTCAACTTCTGCAAGATACACAGCAAGTACAATGAGCTCAAAGCTGAGAGCCGGCTCCTTCCTGACTATTTTATCAGTTTGTGCTTGTCTCTGTGTCTGCGTGTGAGACTCACTCTCTGTGTGTCACCATTACAATATAAATCACTGGCACAGATGTGGCTCTAAGAAAAAGACAAAAAAAAATCAAACCTCTAAACTAACAGCTCCTCTGCTCGTAGTAAAGACTGAAATGAGCAGGAGATTCATCTGTCTGAGTGTCTCTGTCTATCTGCCCTTAATTAGCTTTTATGTTAATGTTTCTCCATCTTTTTTTTATCATCCACTTCTCCATCATCTCAAACTAGAATAGCTTTTATAGATTCTGCTACATCTCTCTCTCTCTCTCTCTCTCTCTCTCTCTCTCTCTCTCTCTCTCTCTCTCTCTCCAGTCATTCTTTGTCTCTCTGTGTCTGACCTAGTTTTGGACAGGCTTTCTTACACGCACACACACACACATGCACACACACACACAAAATGTGTTCCTGCAGGTGCTTAAATCCTTGAAAATTGGTTGAATTTCGATCTGGTGTTTTTAAGGTCTGGAGACGTCTGGAATTTTAATTTGTGAGGTTGAAATGGCTGGAATTGATCAAGGTCATGAAACAGCACTTTCAGACTTGCTTATGGCCAGCAGTCTCCTCTCCTCTCCTCTCCTCTCCTCTCCTCTCCTCTCCTCTATCCAAGGCTGCTGTTTGTACTTGCACAGTGTGATGTAGAGTAGTGCTGGCATGTTGCCCCTGACCAGACCGAAATACTCACACACACATGCACACATACAAACACAGTGACACACCATCCAAAACAAAGACGTACACACACACACACACACACACACACACACACACACACACACAGAAAGCCTGCAGTACATCTTCAAATATAATTTCCTATACATTTGGACTTCTCATGTTCTCTCATCACGGGGGGAAAAAACCAACTGGCCTTTGTGTGGGAGGACTTTTTAAAGGGGAGGACAGTGATGTCATAAAGGAACCACAGTTACAGCTACTGCTGCCGCACACGCTGAGTGAGAAGTTCCAACCATCTGGTCAATCATTATTCATAGCGAGGCGTAAACAGTAAAACGTGCCGCCGGGCATGTGTTGCAGCAAGTGCATGATGGAGAATGAGGATGGTGGGCTGCTAAACTGTCATTAACGCCACGGTGCATCGGATGATCTGAAACAAAGGTGATGTGGTCGGATAAAGACACAAAAGCGGACGATGAGTGCAGTTTGTGGAGGGTTCAAAGACCAAAGAAGAAGTGTAGTGTGTAGTATATTTAGAAACAGGGGTGTTCCAACAGGGTCAGCAAAGCAGGCAATTTTCCTGGGGCCCCAAACTGAGAGGGAGCCCATAGAGAATGGCTGATTACGTTAATCCACAGCAACAACACTTTTGTAAGAACCTCATTAAATACTGTGATCGGCTACATACAAGAGACTGCACTGACATCCTGGCTGGAATAATCACAGGCTTTCTGCTAAAGGCTTTACCATTTTAGAGGTTTGGTTGGTGTGTGTGTGCATGATGTGTCTGGGAGGAAGACCGGAGATAATGTAGAGCTGGAGTTCACACTCTGCTGTGGAGGAGGCTGAAGTTTGGAGGATACAGAGGTGGGTGGCAGAGCCGATTCAGTGACGGGAAACAGCACCGAGTAACCGTACAGCGGATCTAAGCTCCTGAACAGTTCAGGTCATATCAGGCGAATAGCAAATCACATCTACCTGGAACTAAACACTCAAAGTAAAAAGAAAATGTCTTCTGAAGTTCAGTGTTGTTCCATCTTTATTCCTTTGTATTGTATAAGAAAAGTCACAGTCAAACCCTGCAAACATTCTGAGCGTCAGGGGCAAATAATTAGAACACATCAGACTCCAGAATAGAAATAGAGCAGCTTGTGTAGATTTAAAATGTGACAGTACAGAATAGAAACAGCGTAATACAAGAATATAATACAAGAAAAAAAACTTTTCAAGCTTCTATAATACTGCAGAGTAGTGATTTAAATGTCTGGTTCATTTGTTTCTGTTGAAACCAACAAAACATGACACAGAAGTAATCACATCATGATTAACCAATACAATTAATAATAAAGAAACAAAAAAGGAAGAAGAATTTCAGAAATCCATCCAATTTAAATATATTTCAAAATGGGTTGTTCAGCATGATTTGACATCATCACACAGCCCCATGACAACACTGTTCATTTCAACAAATCAGTTGCAGTGTTAGATATCAATATCAGTGTTGTCCCTCAATCAAGTGTCACTTGAGCCATTCAGCTGTTTGCCTGATGAAGACTTGGTCAAAAGGATGTGTGATCGGATCCAGTAAAGGTTCAACCCAACGTGTGCAGACTCTCTGCCCCTGGGTGGGAAGTTAGGTCATGTGTTTCTGCACTGAACATTATCACTGTGATTCCACAGAGGAAACACAGGCCATGACCTCACACATGCTGGGTTCTGAACCCGCTTCTTTTCGACCAACTATCCTGTAATTTGAGTAATTTGGGGAAAGACAAAAAAAAAGGTAATCCAAGAAAATCCGAATAAATTCAACTAAATAAATCAAATGAGACAAAAAATAACAGGCATTCAGAGGAGTCTTGGCTAATGACCTCAGTTCTTTCTAAAAATCCTGTTGACAGCCCGCTGCGGTGTGTTCATGCACAGTCTGAACAAAGACTCCTGGAGTCAGTGAGCTGCATGTGTGGTGTACTTCACTGTCACAGCTTTGAATCAGGAAACCCCTGCTTCAGATGTCCCTTTTTATAGAGAAGGAAAAGAACGAGAAAAAATAAATCTCCTCTAATGGATTGTGAGATAATGAGAAGCTTGTGAGTCATGAGAGCACACAGAGCGTCACAGGTGATGTTTAGTGCAGACGTCTGTCTGGAGTGTGCACTTCACTGACTCTAGAACTGTGCGTGAGGCTAAATACAAGAGCACGCATCTTAAAGACATTTACATCCTCCTACAGCTGTTGACAGTTATTATCATTATTAATAAAAAAATTTAAATGTTAAATAACTTGAGATAATGTATGTTGTGCTTTGACACTCTACAAATGAAATGGGGGTCACAGTTTATTATCAAAACCTGACTTGCAGGTATCTCTGACACCAGCAGCACTACTGAATCACAACAACAACAACAATAATAATAATAATAATCATCATAATAATTATGATGATTATTATAATAATTATAATAATATGAATGGCAACTGTTGGGTTTTTTGGAGGGGGGTGTCAAAGTTTATTTAGTAAGATCAACATAAATAGCTCCACTTATTATGTGACTTGTCTCCAGCATGCCCCCCCCTCTCACACTCTTTCTGCCTCTCTCTCCCTCTCTCTTTCACTCTTTCTCTCTCTCCCTCTCTCCCTCTTTCTCTGTCTCTCTCTCTCTCTCTTTCTGTCTCGCTCTCGCTCTCGCTCCCCTCTCTCTCCACCTCTGCCTGGCTGTCAGCTTGCCTCGACCACGTAGCAGCTTCCTGGCAGCGGCTCGTGTCTACTCTCCCTCTCTGTGGCTCTCTCTCTCTCGCTCTCGCTCTCTCACACACACGCACAGAAGACACTCAGTATCAGTAGCTCATGTAGAACCACGTAGCAGCAGCTTTGGATTTTAAACCAGAAACACCAGCAGCGGAAACAGGAGCAGAACCAGGAGCGGGCATGGATCTGTTTGAATTCGACTTTTTCAGAGACTGGGAGCTTGAACAACCATGGTAAGTCCAGAACACGCTGCTTCATCCTCTCCTCTGTGTGTGTGTGGATGCATGTGAGGCTTTAAAGAGGATGAGCGGACATGACATCCTGAAATCAAGCCTTTAAATGGAGCGTGTGTGTGTGTTTGTTTTTATTTGGGGAGATGGGGACGCAGCCAAAGTGAGAAATGCGTCTTTCTTTGTCACCGTTGTTGCCTGAGACGAACCGGGAGACATGCACATGTAGCCTGCACACACACACACACACACACACACACACACGCACACGCACACGCACACGCGCACGCACACACGCACGCACACACACAGTTCACATTGTGACATTAAGGAATGTTTGATTTGCACGGGCTGATGTGACGGAGCGGGGACACTGATGCACAGAGGAATACCAAAACCTGTGAATGAATGAAAGGCTCCTGGAAGAGGGGGCAGAAGTTTCCCCTCAGTCCGGAGAATGTGTTGGTCAGCAGGGCCTGGGCCGTGCAGGTGATGCTGGTGGGCTCCACAATGACAGAGTCAACTTGGGGGTTTATTTTGGGATGTTGCAGGAATCTAAATGTTTGCATGTGGTTATTAAAATCTAAAACTAGACCAGGCGTCATTTTTCTTTCCTGTGTGGACTGAGTGAAATGACTGGGCAGCTTTGTGCTGGTGCTCCACACACAGTCTGTACATGAGGCTGACAGTTGTGTGTTCTGTTTGTAGAGCTACTAAGACATGTTATTACAATAGTAGATCAATTGTCCCCAAACACTAAACATGCTCTAGTTCCAGTATTGACTGATATTAGTCCATACAGATACATAGGTATTGTATACCTGTAACACATTGTGTTACAGAAAAGCTGAAGACAGGTTTCAAAACAGCTTTAATTTGGTCCACAAGAGAAGTGATACAATAATTTTTTTTAATGTCCAGGTACATTTTTAAAAGGAAAACATTATGTTAATCTCATGAATATATCAGTCAATATTTATTATTTGATTTACAAAATACACAAATAACAGAATCAATGGCTTTAAGAATCCCTCATCTTTTGGGGTATACATTTGAAAGACTGAACAACATTATTAATCAATTAAAAAACATTGAATCTGTACAGAGTCAGACTTGTGTGTTGTCTGATGTGAGCCCATTGCATATATGCATGTATACCCTGATAAAATCCAGACCAGAAATACGAGAAACAATCTCACTGATTCTCATTTTGTCCAACAGAGGGCACTGTCAATTTGACTTTTCAAATGTAAAGTGGCTGCTCAGTTTATTTCTTCTAACCAAAAATGATTATTATAATTTTTTATATATTTATAGTAGAAAAATATTTGTGTTCTCCAATATACTAGGTTGCCAATTCAAACAAATATCAATACTAATATTGATCTCAGAAACTCACCAATATTCAGGAAATTATCTGCAATGAAAACAATAAATTATAAAATATGATGAATATAAATGCAGTTGTAACCAATACTGTACAATACTACAATTCTAAGTGAGGAGGTTTTATATGCAGCTGAGAACACAAGAACAAATACTCACGTGGAGAGAGATGATGGAGACTTTTTAACATCAGGGAAGACAAGAGATACTGGATCTGCAAGAAGTTAGATCTGTGTTTGTCTGCATGATTTGGAATTCATTGATTTATTTAGATATATGAGGAGTAATGGAGGGACGATCTGAAAATATAGATCAGCTCGTCAACTCAGACTCAGATCGTACTGTCCTGCTCCCAGTACAGGCTACAGTATAAAGTGCTTTTACTGTATGAAGCTTTTATCCAAAGCACCTTGCATTTTACCTCTCGTCCAACCATGAAATGTCGACCCTGACAGTAGTGGACGACCCTCTGTGCCGGCTGAATATGAATTAAAAAACAGGAAGATACAAATACATTCTCACGTTTCACTCCGCGCTGGATAACCACTGTGTCAGAGACATTTCTTTTTCACATTCGATTGTACAGCACACTGGATATAAAAGTCAGCCTCTCCACTTCAGCTACGTATTGTAGTGGGAGCACAATAACTTGGCAACCGTGTTGCTGTTTTGAATCCTTATTCCTGTGGGTGGTGGTGATGGTGGTGGCGAGTGTGTGTGAGCAGAAAAGTGACACACACTGCTGTCCCTCAGCAGCCGCTTGTGGAAGGGCCCTGGAGCAAGGTACTTAACCCCCCGCTGCTGGAGTGGAGCTGCTCAGGGCTCAACAACAAGCTCAGGGTGTCTACACATGTAACCCTCCCCCTGCCACCACTCCATCACGCTGCTGTTGTCAGACGGTCCTTGTGGGAAACTGGGCTCACACACACACACACACACACGCACACACACACAGAAATGCGCTTTATTACGGAGAAGAAAACACAGAACCGTGCAGACAGAACAGAACAATGAGAAGGGCTGCCTGTGACGTGACTTTGGCTGTGGCTCAGGATGGTTAGCGGGTTGTCCACTTACCAGAAGTTTGACAGTTAGATGCCATTCTTCATGCCAAAGTGTCCTTCTAGATACTGAGCCCCCAAGTGCTGCACATAGATGCACTGTATTAATGTGTGTGTGTGTGCCTATATTAATTAGTTACTGTTCTGTAAAGTGCTTCAAATGGTAATCGATCAAACAACTTTGTTGGATTGAAATTATTGAACATCAGAGATTTGACTGTCATTTTACAAGATGTTGGATGGAATAAGAAAGAAAGAAAAACATTCTGACCAGAATTATGTTCTTTTTCCAGGCTTTCAGAATATTGGCTTTTTTCTTGTAGAACACATGTTCAAAACTCAGACATATGTTGCTTGTCACTGGGGGTTCACAGTCAGATATAAAGCATACAGCTAACAAGTGTCATAACCAATTAATTGTTTTGTCTATCAAATGTCAAATGGACATGAAAACTGTCTGTCACCTGACCCTGACCCAGTGATGAAGGCAACGTGGATACCAAATTAAAAGCCTTGATGAGCATGTTGTCTTTGCTAGCAGCTGTTGCACAGTTTAATTCTGCATGTCATAAGGCTAGAGTACACACACGCCCAGTTTACGTGAATGGTCATATTTCAGACGACAGTATGGACAGAGATTATCTCTGATGTAGAGATGGACTGGAAACTGCTTTTGATTTCAAATGCTGTGGAAAAATGAAAAGGTTTTAGTGTGGACGTAGCCTGTGTGTGCAAACAAGTGTGGCACCATAAAAGCCTTTGATGAAAGACAGTCTGAGAGTGTGTGGTTATTCCTGTCTGAATGATCCATGCACTGTGTGGAAACTACAAAGAAGTCTCATTTCAAAGTCAGATTTTTTTTTTTTAAAAGAGGAAGAAGAAGTAAGATGAAGCCCAGACGAAGGTCATTAGGAACAGTTGTACATTCTCCTATATAGACGCAGTTTATAGGATTCTGGTAATTTCCAGCATATTGACCCCTAAACCAGTCAGATACAAATAACATGATAAGTGAAAAGTTGAGAGATGGGGCCAAAAAAGGTTTTTGAATGCAGCCAGTGCAGCACATGATGCAGCCGAGTGTGTTGTTGTCAACCAGTGTCTTCTACCAACAGCTCTGGAAGCACTTTTGAAGTAGCGGCAGCTCAGTGTCAATAAGTGTTAGAATGGACTTAACTCTCCAAGATTCTAAGAAGAATAACACAGCTAAAGGATGAAAACCTGAAGGGAGAGAGAGATATTTTCTTAACATTTTACAATGGATTACTTGGGCATAAAAGGCGACGCACAGCTTCAATAGAAACCATGAAAATCACTGAGATTGGAGTTAAAAGTCTGTCAGTCGCCATTGATGTGCGGCTCCTGTTTGGCAGTGGATTTTCCCTTTAAGGCGAAAAAAAAATGAGAGAGAAAACAATTTTGAAGCTCCCCACGCCTTTGTTAAATCTGAACGAATCCAACACTGTAGGTCTCCTCCTCCTCCTCCTCCTGAAGAAATATCCTTTCATCTCTTCTCCTCTTTGTTGCTCTTTCTCCCTCCACCTCCTCCTCCCATCTCGCCCCTTGTTTCATTCTCTCGCTCAGAGATCTGAAGGCTTTGTATGACTTTAATGGGGCTTACATTGAATGTTGCATACTCCTCGCTGTAATTGCCCATCATGTAGCTGGCTAATCATGGTGGTGGAATCTGGGGGAGATCGTGTTGACTGGTAATTGACACTGATTGTGATTGGTTGAACCATTTAAGCAGTTAATTAGGGAATTGATTACACATATCATCAGCATTTAATACTGTGTGTTTCAGAACCTGAAAGTTGAGATCTGCAGGAACTTATTTTTTAACATCACTAGTGCAGTGCCTGTTCTAAACCTGTCGGTTTGGAATGAGCTGTTCTCTTGTCCTGAGTTAAAGCTCTGGAGCTACTTCAGAATTATTCCTGGTCATTAGTGAGTCCTCCTCAAACAGTTCTGCAACATACTGTCACTTTTTATTGTTTGTGTGCTGGACGTTGTGTGCAGAGCTTTTTTATAAACAATGCAGAGTAAAGTTAGAAAACTATGTGTGGATTTTCTTTATTACTGTTCATGTGGCTTATATATCAATTTGAATGATTTGTTTAACTGCTGTTATTTTTTCATACATGGTATGTCAAGTATTTCACAGATCTGTTAATCAGTCGACACAATCTTCAGTACCAAGTTCACAGCTTTTCAAAATAAAAAGTCTGTAATTGCGCTGGGTATAAAGCATTACAGCAACGAAACAAAGGTTGTGTGGGGACGATGAAGGGCGAAGACACAGTAGATGGTGTTAATGCACCTTGATGTTGGTTGCCACCAAAAAAGAAGAAGAACAACAAGGGTTGTGCTTTTACTTTGAAGATAACTTGCTCAAGAAAGTGAGTCTAAGAACATTGGACTATGATGGAGATCAGCACCCAATGCATCCGTGTCTGTGTCTCAGTCCGATATAAAGTGAAATAAAAATAATCAAATCATCAAAATGATCTTGCTGCAATTTTGATCTGCGGGTTGACCCAGTTTTCGATCACTGCAGTAGTTTATCCAGGGATGTAGAAGAAGACATGTTCAACTCTGTCCGCAAACTGAAGGCACACTGCCTGGCCCCCACTGACTGCTACAGAGCACGGGTCGCCTATTTATTGAATTTTCAGAATATTTATATTCATTGATTGTTAATAATATGTGTTCAAATTGCACCAAATTTGACAAAGCACTTTCTCGGGCGATTAACATCACACATACCAAGAGTGAAGCCGATGGATGAACAGTTCAAGAGAAATGTAAAAATGTTGTCATCAAATTGCTGTTCAGAGCAAAAAATCCTCAGTCTGGGGATAAGCTCCCAAGTAGAAGATGGGATCTGCAGGGAAAAGTGGTGACACAGTCAATTTATAGTCAGTGCATATAATGTTCAGACCCACAGTCCAATACTCAGTCTGCCCCTCAATCCTCCCGAGCTCTCAGTCAGCTCACACGTCACACGTGCAACTTCAATACGGACACAGCCATTCATCACGCCGCTGAAATTTCCATTCTCACTCCACTTGATAGTACTTCACACCAACATCATCAGCGACTCACAGGCTTTGAACGGATGCTACGTCTCAACGCCAGCTGCCAAGAATCCACAAACAAATGCTCCACGACTAACCGCAGATAACAATGACGGAAGTTTTCTGTCTGGAGGAAAAATATCCTGTTGTATACCGTCAAGGTGGCGCGACTATCCCTCAGCGATGGAAAATGGGAGCTCTGTCGTCAGATGTGAGGAAGCTGGCGAGACCCGTCAGATCATCTGATGTACTTACTGCAAAGTAATGGAAAAAGGTTTCAATGAATGAACTGGAGAAATACATGACTCTTTAGCTGCTTAGTTTTCATTACATGCGCTAACTGTGGTGTTGTGCTGGTAGTACATAGTGGTTTATTGGACAAAATGCCAGACTTGAGGCTTGAAATCAGCAGTTCACCAACCAATGCGGGGTGTCACGGTGGGTTGAGACTCTCAACTTGAGAGTGAACAAATAAATAATTTTCAGGCTGTAAAACCAATACAAGGAACTCAAAGACAGTAAAACATAAGAATGACATCGGTGGGTAAAGCTCCCTGTAGGTTTGCCACGGCAATTGACAATTTTCTCACCACAGATATTATATCCCCTTTTTGTAGGAAAAATACTGATTAGAGCAGCTTTTGATGTATTCCAGAAGTATTTATTCACTTCTGTGCCAAGCGCTAATTGTAAGGACTCGTCACTGATCGGCTGCAGACTACAGATTTCTCTGAGCTGCAAATGGTGTAACATTATACAGATGTGTCTTTCCAGCTGTTCCAATTTAACAAGGAAGTCTGAATCACGATGAGGCTGAATCTCCAAACATTCTACTTTCTTTCAGGATTTAGATTGAGTGTGATTAGAATATGGCACAAAACCACAGACAAGCAGTCCAGATACCACATCTGTGACATATTAGGATTAAAAACTTGTGGAGTTTTCAAGAGGAGATGTGAATGAGGTGAAGCTGAATTGCTTCATAGTTTCTGTGTTCCTACAGGTATCATGTGTAAGATATCATGTCATTATCACTTACTGCTGACAATTTCTTTTTAGCACCATAAG
Organism: Hippoglossus stenolepis; assembly: GCF_022539355.2. Classification (NCBI taxonomy): domain Eukaryota; kingdom Metazoa; phylum Chordata; class Actinopteri; order Pleuronectiformes; family Pleuronectidae; genus Hippoglossus; species Hippoglossus stenolepis. The sequence goes on from NC_061489.1 coordinate 6,990,055, forward strand.
CTTTTAGACATGCTCGAGCCTTGCAAAAAATATCTATAGTAAAATAACTGAAACACTTTCTGTCAGTCATCAAAGCAGCGGCACAGATAATAAAATGCCTCGACTGCAGAAATCCTAAGAAATCCTAATGAAGGAGATGGAGCCTTTGAGCTAATTGCTCTACAGATAATCCACTTAAATGATTACATGACACTGGTGCTGCAAAGACACGGGTCAACTGTTAAAACGTTATGATTGCGTAAAACAAAGCCCCAATCTGTGGGTGAGAGGTGCAGTGTAGACTTTTTAGGCTTCATGCTTTATATGAAGAGCTAAGCCAGTGTCTTACAAGAAAATAAAACAGTAACCATCTGGATCGGATATAAAATCCCCAGCAGAACATTTGTCTTTAACAGTGAAGATTTTGCCCACACAGGATGTGAGGAGAGTGGGATCCGCGTCTTCTCAGTGTCCCTCAAAGATGGATACGCCCACCTTTGATTTGAGTCATTTGTTAATCTTTTCAAATATATACGTATATATGTATAATGTCATGATGTAGAGACGTCCCCACGATTTACTCTACGTTAGCATTGGCCCTGCAAGATCGAAGATGGTTTGAAACTCTAAGTGAGCCATTTTCAACCCATAAATGTAGATTTTTTTTTAATATACTGTATGTGATTTTAAAACCAGCATTAACGTGTTTCATTAATGAGCAGGTATAAAATGTATCTTATCTTATCTGTCCCTAGAAGCAGATGGCGGAACTAATCAATAAGAAAGTCTCTATTCACCCAGAAATGTCATTCTTTAGTTTCAGAGGAAAACAAATGAGAAGTAAGTGGCTGAAAATAGATTTGTATTATTATTATTTGAGTTATTTAAGTTATTTTTAAGAGCATCCCACAGTAATCTTCAATATGATTAAGCAGTGCAAGTACGGTAACACTAGCTCTTAGCTGAAGAAACAATGTGATATATAATTTTATAGTTTCATGTAAAAGGATCTTTTAAAGTAAAGGTAGGTAATCCAATGAAGAACCTGCAGTAAGCACATCCCTGAGGAAAAATGAAGGAGTTTAGCCGGTTTTAGTACCATACAAATATTATAAAAAATGAAAACTATCAGAACACAGACAACATAACCCTCATCTAAACCGTCCAACACAAACAGTAGCCTGTAGAATAATATACCTCTGCCAACTGTTCAAGCCATGGCAAGGTCATACAGTGATTCCAAACCCACAGAAGAATTGTATTGAGGAGACAAACAAACAAACAATAATTAGGAAGTAATGATTTAAGACGCACCTAGTGTCTGAAATGTCCAGAAACTTGCCGTCTGCCAGCTGTCTTGTTCAGGGTGGATGTGAAAGCTGTGACTTCTTCAGAGGTGTCAAAGGTCTTGCAGTATCCATCAGCCATAATTTGCACCTCAGCAGGACACAGCAACACATATGGTCTGTTATAGACTGTTCCCAGAGCTTTCAAATTCACCTTGTCGAATTTTAACATGAAATCTAATGACCACTGGCCAAGGATGTGGACTGGGATGTGGTATAACTGCGGGTGTGATTAACCTGCTCCAGTTTAAGGCCAATTTATGTACAATTACTGGGAATTTTGTCTTTTTAATTTGATTCACGTCCCTTCACCAAACATGGAGGAGGCAGGGTTTATGATCTATACTGCAGTTAGCATCCAGGGGGCGAACAGGACAATTTGGCTTCACTTTTGGGAGCCGTCATGTTGTCTATCTTTATATGAGCCTGTATGCACAAGTAGCCATCGCTAAGCACGTGTTCCCAACTGGCATTAACATGAGTCCTGAATGTGTCTCCTGTGACCACTTGGGATCGTATCTCACTTCCCGCTCTAAATGAAAACGAACACGTATGTCATTTGTGTTAGTTAAGACCAAATGATGTTGTTCTGACCCAGTCTGAGGTAACAGATGTGTCCGATGTCACTGTTTGTGTGTGTCTGTGTGTCGGCATGAGAGAGAGAGGAGTCAGGAGGAGCTGAGTGAATCTCGTGCATGAGAGAGTGGTCTGGCAAATGTGTTCTCTCGTGATTGTATCTATATCTGATCGGAGTGCGTTCACACCTGTACTTAGAGCTGTCCGCTTGAGATCGTATCACAAAAGCCACATATTGATACCAGGTGTGTCTCAGTGGTCAAACAAGCAAACTCCCCCCCCACTGCCTTAGAGCTGGGAGATACGGAATAAAATCGTATCACAATTTTTTTTTTATCAGTCGATATCGATATATATATCGCGATATTAATCTAATAACCAGAAAATACATTCTTTGAACATTTGTATTTATGTACAATCTTATTCTTCTTCAAATGTTTTTTCTTATGCAAAAGACTAATTTTACTTGCTCATACAATCATTCTGTGCCACAGCACTTTACTTAGAACATGTCATACAAACCACTACAGTGAAAAGGTGAATATAATGTACATACTCAGCATTTTTTCTTAAATTTAAATTGTTTTTTCTCTTGTCTCCTCATTCTGATGTGCCTGTGCTGCTGTAAAAACTGAATTTCCCTGGTGTGTGGATCAATAAAGTTTTATCTTATCTTATCTTAAATGAGCTTCACTGCACTGAGGCTCATTACTCCGCTGGTCAACAAGTGACTCTGCTCCTCTGGTGTCTTCTAATCATCACACTTAGAACTGATCTTTATAAAAACCCGATGAATTCATATTTATCTTCCTGGATGAACGGGGGGGCCCCTTCTTCTGCAACAAAGAAGTAAAACACTGCGTGAGGGAAGAACCTCTGTCTGCAGGAGAGAGAGAGAGAGAGAGAGAGAGAGAGAGAGAGAGAGAGAGAGAGAGAGAGAGAGAGAGAGAGTGCGTGTGTGTGTGTGTGTGTGTGTGTGTGTGTGTGTGTGTCTTCTCTTCTCTTCTCTGTCTTTTCACACACAAACTGATAAACACATGTATTCAGTTATTAATCGATGGTGTCGGATCATGTCTCTGGATCCTTCCGGTCACTTTAGCCCTGATGCCCTGACTGTGTGCGTTACGTCTCGTGTTGTGTAGCAGGTTTAAACATGTGTCTCGTAAACTCTAGTGAATCAAACAAACACAAAGTTACCGTCAGTCCTGTACGTGTCCTAATAACTTGTGGTTGGTGTTTATTAATAAAGTGTAAAGTGAGCGCAGGTCAGAGGGAGTGAGGAAGAAGGAGACTCTGACAGAGACACAGGACCGGACCTTTAATGAGTGTCTGTCCTGGTCCTGAAGCAGCGGTGTTATAAATATTCAACAGCGGAAAATGGCTGAAACAATGAACGTAGCGGAAAACATGTATATGTTACTGCATCGATGCAGAGTCGTCCACCTCTGTGCAGGAGCCCAAACACTAACACCTGTGCTGCTCCTTCTACACTCTGTGCTGTGTGCCTCAACCTAAATTGATGTGGGCGTAACTCTATTCCGTAACTCTAGTCTATCTCTCTCTCATTGGCTGTTTGTGTTGTCCGTCAAAACGTAGACGGGATGAGTTCTATCTGTTCTATCGACGTTATATCGACATGTCTCAAATTTCTATCGAGGAAAAGTTATATCGCGATAATTATCGATACCGTTTTATCACCCAGCCCTACGCTACTTTTATCTGTTAAATGAACTCCTCTGTCCTCTGTTGTTTCTGTGCGAAAATCACTGTAGTTCAACAACCTTTTTAACGGCAGCCATTTTGAAACACAGGTAAACACAGGTGTTACTAATCACATTAATGAAGCTTCTGTTCTGTTTAGTCACAGAGTCTTAGTCAGCTTGATTACTTGTGTATTGTATATTATTATTATTATTATAGTAATAGTGTTTACTGTTTCCTGTAAAAATGGCTGCTGTTAAAAAGATCTCTGAGCTCCAACATGTGCCGCTCCATTTCTGTTGTTTGACGCTGTACGGTGTAAGTTCTCTGGTCACCTGCTCTGAAAGAACAGCACTGGGCCAGCCGCTCGTTTGCTAGTTCAAGAACCCCATTAATGACGATAATGTGGTAAGTGTCAGAACTTACTTAATAGTAGAATCACGCTCGTTATATTATTATTGCATGCTACACGTTCTCCTCGTAAGCTGGGTTCATGTCATAGATAATTAGCCAAAAGGCCACAGGGCTCAGTCAAGTACAATGCGACAATTAGCTATAGCACCATTATCTCCAGAGGTCGAACTTCTTTAATAAATCTGATTACTGCTAATACTACTAAGCCACACACTTTTCTCTATTTATCATAATGAAAAAAGGTCAGTTGTTTTCTTAACTAGTTTGTAAGGGATTCAAATTACCTTTTCACTTTTTCACTTAATTTCAAGTACATAATGAAACCGCAATAAGAAACAACATGAAGTCGCACACAGCAAATGACCATGACAACCATGAGATGATAAGACCCAACAGGCACTGAGTGGCTCAAAGAGGCGCAGTAAATAGTCATTCATGAGTGCAGCTGAAGGTACTTACACTGACATATGTCCCCCTGAGCTGCAATATCTTCATTAAAAAAGACTTAGAGAATAGACGATAAGAGTGTCCCCTCATCAAAAGCTGTTAAAAACGTTTCAGGTGTAAGATGCTGCAGATTTATCACAGATATTATTGTCTAGTAATGACGTGTAGGGATTTCAGCTGCCTTGTCAATAGATGTGACTAAAAGCCTTGTAACTGCTGATTATACACTGAAGCAGAAGAGTGTACATAACTGCACCAGATCTTCCCCTTGGGATCAGATCACCAGGCTCCTGTTGTCGCTGCTGTTCCAATATTGGCAGAGTCGTTGTCTTCACAGTGTTTCCCACCTTTTAATGCTCATATTTATCTGTGCAGTGATGGCCCCGGAGTCCCTTTCATGCCTTTTTAAAGACCACTTTTGGGGTCGTTTTTGTTATCAGGCAGTACACAGAGGAGAGAGCGAGCTGCTGGAGAGTATTTGAACCACATTCAAACCCTCAACACAGGGAGAGGGATACAATTGATGTGCTCATTTGTAAAATCCATATCTGTCAGGATAGTGTATCTGAAAATTGTGGCTAATTACTGTATGAAGTGCACGGAAATATTTAGCATGCTATTTTTGTTTTGCTCAATAATCTAATGATATCATTAGTAAATTATTTGATAATATTCACTCATTATTGTGAGAGTTGAATTTGTGATAAGTCAAATTAGTTAATGAAGAACGTGCTTGAAATTACACTCCCTAATTTGTTGTTAGAACTAATTAGGAATTAATTATTTACTTGAGGTAACGTTCCCTTATTTTCTGTGAATGTTTTTTTACTAATTAGTTCAATCAGTTAATGAAGTAGTGTTTGCTCTGTAACTCGAATTCAGACAGCAGAAGTTTGGGATTTTCCACAAGTTGTACCTGCTCTCCTACAGCTACACTAGTGCTGGTAAGAATAATAAACTTGGTCATCTAAATAAGAGTAATGATATCCACTATCATTTATCTACTACAGTAAATTTCAGTTTTAACTGCCGAAACTTATTAATAAAAAATTCAATCACAAACACCATAAAAGTCATACCAGGGCAAGACATAGCAGTCTGTGGGTGTGCAGGTGTGTGTGTGTGTTGCAAGGTTTATAGAAAGAGAGAGAGCGCAAGGGAGCAAGAGACTTGGCAGTCAACACCAGGTAGCTTCTGCCCTTGTGCTCCCCAAGATACCAATACAATACACACACACACACGCACACACACACACACACGCACACACACACGCACACACACACACACACACACACACACACACACACACACACACACACACACACACACACACACAAACCCCAGGTCCCGAGGTTGGCAGAGCCATCTGCCAAGAGGAGCACGGTGCTGAGGAATGATAACACATGCACACAACAACATTCACAGACACACTCTTTCTTTCCTCTCTTTCTGTTTTTTGAGACACACACACACACACACACACACACACACACACACACACACACACACACACACAAACACACAGTCTGCCTTGAAACCAGGGCACGAGTAGTTCTCTCCCCTGTGCATGGTAGCTGGCACTGCTGATGTTGCTGATACCTATTTTGTGTGTATATTGTGCATTTCTCTACAAATTTGTGTGTGTGTGAGTGTCTGAGTATCTTAAGGTGGCAGAGAGCCAACTTAATTCTTGCTCTGTACAGACATATTGGAAATCCGTCTATCTGGCTGTTATTGGGGTGTTTTTACATTTTAGTAGCTTTAGTCTGTCCGACATCATTAAAGAAAAACAGAAACATTTTGATGCTTCCAGCAGAGTCCTGCAAATGTCCACTTTTGTAAACATCCTACACTCATAAAGGCCAATACTGCTACCAATCAGCTACACATAATTATCTTTAAATCTTTTACAAGCCCAACTTGAGGAAAGAAATGAAGATTATGGAGGAAAAGTGTCCTCCATGTTGCATCTCCGCCTACTCTGACCAGCTTGTTGGCAGAGGCAGACACTCTTCAAATTGTCCATAACAGCAACCTGGTCAAAATGGTGGGAGTGCACATGGTACAATTACTGTAAACTTTACAGATTGTTGTTTGTTCAATTGGCTGAGTACTGCATATAAATTTGCCAAATTCTAAACTAAGAAATAAAGATAATGGATTTACTATTTCCCCACCAGACTTTATCTTCTTGCCATTTGATGAAAATAACAACAGATTTTTGGCTTGTGTGATGAGATTATTTACTATCAAAACACAGACTTTCCCCTCAGTATATGCTATTACCTTCAAGTGTACTGAACTGTTCTTTTTATTTTAAGTAAATCCCCAATTATTGGGTTCAACAAAATTATGCTGACAAAGATGAAAAAGATTACACATTTAATTGAAAATGTTCCTCTCTTTTTCTTTTTTATGTTCTTTTTTTGCTGATACCCTCATAAGGTTTTTTTTTAATATCTGTAATATACTGTTAGCAATATTGAGCCGTTTGTAGCAGGCTAGTTAACAATTGTGTGTGCTGTTTTGTGTTTTCTTATATTCGTCAATGGTTACTGAAGCATTACTTTAACATAATTACCCCTCATGAACCTAATAATTGGATTCAGCAGTATTAAAGATCATATTCTCTGTTCTACATTACCTGTGTAAGCAGCCAAGTTGGCACTGGCTAGCTTAGCAAGGGCTATGTTTTATTCTCCTAAAAATAATAAAGTTAAATAATACATTAAATCAATAATACAGGGGTTATAGCAATATAATTCAAACCTGGATAAACTTAACAGCTACAAGAACCTTTATGCAAGTTACTGTACCCAGTGTATTGTGATTTTTCAATACATACAAATAAATAAAAAGAAATTAAAAAAGTAAACACTACATGTTAACATCTGAGCGAAACAATCTGGTCTTGTGTGTTTGTGTGACGGCACCATTTAGAAGAAGGGCGAAAGCCAGAGAGCTAGTTAGCCTCACATAGAAGTCGATTAAACACTGAATTTAAAATGAAACAGAAAGAATAAAACTGAATTTGAAAGCAGGGGGACACAGAGGAAGTGAGAGCGAGACGGAGAAGGAGAGGGCTAATGACGTAGCTTTTCTAGCCGAGGCCAATTTACTGTGAGGTTTCTAAAGGTCATCTCCTACATGGAGCCCTGTCTATGACAAATTACATTATTTACACTGGGTAGAAAGAGGCAGTGAGACCTAGAGACACACAGAGAGTATAAGAAGAGGGTGGGAGGTAGAGCGTGTGTGTTTGACTCTAATTGGTCTACTGTGTTAACATGAGAACCCTGAAGACATTTGCTAACACTTTGCCTAATGATGCTCTTATCGAAGCAAAACACCTGCATTTCTGACATGCATCTGTGATGTCCTACGTGTTATTTAGAGATGTTTCACTGCAACATTTTGATGTTTTCATTTTTTGGCCACGTAGTTTTGGATATTCAGAGAGACACTGTACTGACTAATGTGGACATTAAATTGATCATTGTTAAAAAACAAGTTTTCCAATGCTATCTGTTGCATTTTCAAACTCACAAAACAGTATTACCGTTGTCTTTCACTGATTTCTACAACATCACTGCTTTTAACTGGCTGTTAAGTCTTTTCAGGGAAAACCACTGTGGAGCTGTGGAAGTGATGTTTGATGTTTCCTTCTAGTTAGTTCAAGAAGAAGTGGGCAATTTACATTAGTGATGTGGCTGTGCCACCTAGAAGAAGGTAAATCCACCAAAGAAAAGCTGCAGGAAAATACTTTGTGACTGATGGATAATCTCTGTAAAGTGAAGTGTAGAAACTGTTTGACTGACTGGGAACAACTGGGAACTGCCAAAGATGGAGATAAACCCCCACACATATGGTCTAACACCTACAGTATGTTACACTGTGTATATAAGTAATGTGATATTTTGTAAAATATAATAAAAATTCCTTTGTTCCATTATTATCAATACCTTAAACAAACTACAACTTGGTGGAGAAATTGATATATTTCAGTAGTTTTTATTTCCCCTGAAGGAGAGGACTCAGTTCCCCAAAGAGCAGCTTAGTGTTTGCATATGTCTGTGTCCCTTGGGCTATCCAGAGAAAGGAATAGCCGAAGGTGTTTGTGGTTAAATTGTCTGGTACTTGGGAATGAATGGAAATATGAATATCTACATTTTTTAGATTTTTTAATTTACTAAAGCATAATATTTAAATTAGATCCCATAAGAAGTGCACAGAAGTACACTTTTCATATCAACCTTGTTTTTGTTATTTAAAGTGGCAGCATCTAGTGTGGAGTGTTGGCAGAGAAGGTGTCGTGATGCAGGGGCCAAGTAACTAATTGGGGGATTCTTCAGTATGTGCTTTTTATATATAGTATATAGTATAGTGATGATGCAGATACAGCACCAGAGTTCTACATTTGAATTGTACATTTATTTATACATGCTTTGATTTTTCAGTGAATTAAGTTGGTTAGAGGTTATAAATGTTGGTTTCGATACATTTTCGGTTAATTGCCCAGCCCTAACTCCTGATTGGTGGAAAGCGTGTATCATCATGGCCTCGATACGGGAGCTCCATCACCTGTCTCTGGCTCCAAATTACATAATTGGTGCAATGTGGCGGTGTTCGTATCCTTGTGGAAGTTGTCGATCTTTATTTCAAAACATGTCGGCTGAAGTAAAGCTAAACATTTGACTAAACTTAATTGACTATACTATTCATTGCACATGGTCTGTGTATTTGCTCTTGTTGATGTGACAGTCGATAGCTCTACATTTCAAACGGCGTCCCATTGTCGAAATTTATTTCTGACCCTACGACGTAAGGTGAAGAGTCATCAAAGTCAGTAAATAAGAGTGGTAATCACTTTTATTCCATGCTCAAAATGTATTATTCAGAGTATCCCAGCCCTCATTTTCTCCTCCGCTGCTCCTGTGTGTCCTCTGTCTCTGTCACTCCTGCTCCACTGCAGGACTTTTATTACCTCTTTATCAACTAACTCATAATTATCCTGTCTGTCCCTCTGCCTTCTTCATCAGTGTCTCCCCTCTCTTTCCTTTTTCTGTTAACCTTTTGCTATCTCCCTCCACCCCTCTTCCTCTCCTTTACTCGGCCCTGCCTTCCTTCAGAGGCCTGCTAATACATTTGTTATCAACCTGCTCCTTAATTAACATGCCTCCTCTCCTCTGAGTCTTTCCTATCTCTATTACTCTGTCAAGATGTCTTCTTCACTCTGCCCTATTTCATTCTGACTTTTTCTTCTCTCTGCATCTTCCCTGTCCGTCCCTCTCAGGTTTGTGAATAGATGAATTTCAGGATACCCCTTCATCCTCACTTCTGAGGCTCTATTATCTACAGGCAGACAATTTGTCTGTCTGAACGCCAGCAGGACACAGAGATCCATTTTCTGTGTGAACGCGAGGACTCGCGTCTCTCAATCTCTCTTAGCTTTCCTCGCTTTGTGTCTTGCTATGTCCATGCTTGTTTTTTTGTGTGTACTTATTTCTTCCTGAGCCGCGGTCTTAGCCTCAGAGTCCTTGGCAGGCTCCCATACTGGGTTCATGGGGTGTCTGAGTGATACCCATTAGCATTCATCTTAAATGTCACCCTAAAACATCTCCTCCTTAGTAAAGTTACTCTTAAGGTCTCATAAATATCCTTAAAAAGAAAGGAAAATCTCATTTGTTTTGTATTTCTGAAACAAAAAATATCATCTTCCAATAACCCACAGCTCTCTACTTCCAGTCTGAAGCCCCAAGCGAACATACACAAACACACAAATCCTCCTGTTTATCCAGCACAGCATGTAATTTAATCTCTATATCACCTTAGACATGTTTGCATTTGTCATGTACACATGTTTATGCCCAGGCAGACTTGTGCAGGTATTAATACAATGCAGCCACATATGAGCTATGAGTGGAGATTTGAATTGTGTACTTCTTTATTCTGCTATTGTGGCCTTGTCTACAAACGCTGCTGCATATGTGGGACTCCTGTAATCTGCATTTAGCTTTTTTATTTAACTAAATAAATGATGTCAAACATTAATAATAGTGCAAATAGTGTTAGTGTTAAGTGCCAGAGCAAGAAGAAGACTATAGTGAGGATGTGAGGGCTCGGATGTTGAATACTCATATATATATATAACCCTCTACAAGTTAATGTATATTGTTGCAAAAGGTTGCATTTTATAAATAATAAGAGGGGTTAAGACAATGGAATCCATCAATTATCTCTTATAAAACAAGAAGGGAAACACTTACCTCCATCAAGACCAGACAGTCCCTCAAATTTAATCAAGCTGAATCCCATTTCACACACCCATTGATATCAGTTCCAAAAATGTGTGTTTTTTTTTTCATCAAGATCCATGAATTATTCCTTGTTGAATTAAGTGAAAGAAAAATCCTGGATCCATACCTTGATCGGAATCTGCACCATTACCCATAATGCATGCTTCAACCAAGTTTCGTGGAAAACGGTTCAGTTATTTTTGTATAATCTTGCTTTTAAACAAACAACAAACAAACAGAAACATTACCTCCTTGGTGGACATGATAAAAGTCACAAACCCGAGCAGCTGGGTGTCCATTACTCATTTCCCCCCACGGTCTGTCGCTTAATGATCATCGATATTTATTGATAAACACGATTCCGTTATCCCAGAATACTCTGTCTAATTGTGTATAATCCTGACTATGCTGCTGCTAAGCACAGTAAAGAAGAGCAAAAGGAAAAAAAAAACCAAGTTGAGGCTCATTAACCTGCAGATAGATGGCAGTGGTTTGGTGAGGACAGACTGCAAGCTGTAAGCCTTCACCCTGCCCGTACAGCTAGTGGAGAAAATGGCTAACAGGGAGCTCAATCAATACGCTAAGTGTGTGTGTGTGTGTGTGTGTGTGTGTGTGTGTGTGTGTGTGTGTGTGTGTGTGTGTGTGTGTGTGTGTGTGTGTGTGTGTGTGTGTGTGTGTGTGTGTGTGTGTGTGTGTGTGTGTGTGTGTGTGTGTGTGTGTGTGTGTGTGTGTGTTTGTGTGTGTGAGAGAGAGAGTCTGGATAGTGTGAATGCATTTGCATTTCGTGTGTGTGTGTGTTGTGTGTGTTGTGTGTGCGTGTGCGTGTGTGTGTGTGTGTGTGTGTGTGTGTGCGCACGGACAGGCTGTCTAAGTGTGTATTGATCCTGTGGTGCTGTTTTGTGTATCTGATGGTTCTGCTGTGTTTCAGTTTCATTAAGTCCAGCTCTCTCGCACAAACAATGACAGATGAAGTCGGCTCAAGCGTGATTCATCAGCATGATTTTTAAAAGTAGTCGAAGGGACATTTTTTCACCTGCTGAGAATTCAAACTGATGCATTTTGGGTACTGTATTGGTCAGTCTTCTTTGAGCTCCTTGAATTCACAGAGATATCATCAAGCGCACACACACAGACTCACTGGACATACACATAAACACACATTTGTGTACTCAGTGGTTGGTCGTGCTGTTAGTGTTTACTGTCATCTATATTCCCACATCTCTTCAGTGTTGTAGCTTAGTTTGTCTTTCAAATCGTCTCCGGTAGTCATTCTGATAATGATCTCCCTCTGCCCAGCCTGCAGTGTGTGTTATTCAATAGACGGGGGGAGAATCTTTTTTTTTTTTTATCTTTATGTATATGCTTTTCTTTTATTATGTAAGGTTCCTCTTCTTGAAATAGTATTTATAGATCAATTGTCTTGCTCAATCTCCTGAGGCAAGTTTAATGTTGATGTATTAAATTCTAACAACGATTTGTTATAAACTATGTTGCGAACATCAATGTTAATATATATTAAAGGTAAAATATATGAAATTTTATTGAGACTTCTTGTAAAATTACAGTAATAGATGTTAAATATGTTTTTTATATTTATTTTTTACAGTTTATCTGTGTTTTAATTACCAGGGTTTTTCTTTGTAATTTACCTATTGCACGGCTCCAGACTAACTTTTTACATTGGTTGCACATTTGTCACTTTACCGGCGTCTCTCATCTCAGTGTGTCAGCGTGTGAGTGAGTGTGGGCGGGGGCAGCTCGGGGTCTGTGTGTGTCAGTGTAAACTCCGCAGAGGAGATGAGATGAGGAAGCGACACGACTGGACCAAATACAGAGACACATCAGTTAAATGTTAGGCACACCGGTGCGGCAAAGGACATTTTTTACTCGCACTTCACAGATTTTTGGTCACACTCTGGAGCCCTGTGTAGTGTACTGTGTTACAGTACAGGATTGGTCTTTTGAGGGTATTAAAGTATTAAGATATTAAGAGTTTAAATTATTTACCCCCATTCAAGCCAAAAAGTTCCTAATGGAATACATTTAGCATCTTAGCATTCAACCCTTTTTAATTGCCATATTGTAATTGTTTTATGAATGATATATATATAATGAAATTATATATAGATAAAAAATAACTTACTCCCCAAATGTTGTTATATCTGAGCTCTGAATGTTATTTTTAGCGCCAACATTTGGGAAATACAAGAAGCATTTGTTAAGAAGCATTTGCACATCATTAGATATGTAGTTATACACAAGTCTTCGGGCTCTCAGGGGAAATAGTGAAACAGCAGGGGGAGAATAATAAGGATAATAAACCTGAGCAAAAATAATAGAGTCTCAGACCCTGTGGGACTTAAATCGAGAAAGAAAGATAGAAGGAAAAGGAAACCAGGTCAAATTGTTAATGCTATTGTAAATAACAACACATACACACAAAGCCCAACATACATACAAACCAGTTCCTGCAAGTTCTCAAACATGAACTCGTATTCCCAACATTGCTCCACACTCTGCTATTTCAGTCCTTCCTCCTCCACTCATTGTCTTCCTTTATTCTTTTCATTTCTCTCAGGTTTTCTTACTCTGCTGTTTTTGTTCTCTGAGTATAATCACCGTGTCATCAGGGCAAATCCTTCAGTCTTAAGTCTTTTAGCTTCATGGGGATTTGTAATATTTCCCTCATTTTATTTTAGAATATATCACGCTTTGGTTATTTTAGTCAGAGATAATGTTCGACTTTTCTATTTCTAGAGACTAAATCTCTGTAATGTTACTCAGCACTGTGCCGAGACTGCAACTTTCTGTTGAATCATTTCTCTCGATCATCTTCGGGAATTTTCAGTCGTCAACAGGCCTTAAAAAGTCAGACAAACTTTTTTTATTCATTGTCACATATGTTTTTTATGAACTCTTAACAAGGACTTTTTAGTGTGGTCCATGACCCATCCGCTAATATGGAGGAGGTGGGGTTCATGACTTTTACTGCAGCCAGCCACCAGGGGATGAGAAGGACAAGACGATTTGGCTTCACTTCTGGGGAGCAGTCATGTCGTACATTTTGATATACAGTTAGTTCATTGCAGTGTCTTCTCATTGAGGTCTGTTTTCAGATTTAACTGAGCACTGCTTACCTTGAATGTCCTGACAGCACGCTACAGCAGACTTTGAATAATCAGTGCTCCATTGGTGATGAATGTAAACCCTAATAGATAAATCATAACTTTTCCAATGTCCCTGCAGTTTGTTGCTGACAAAACATGAATTGTGAGTGCTTCATTCATTCCAACAAAATGGCCATCAGTCCCATTTAGTCTTTTCTGGTTCCCCCTTTACTCCATCACTGAGAGAAACTGTGACCCGTGGCTGGTTCCCTGAAAAGGCCAGGGCTGTTGTTCGGCAGCTGCTTGATTCACTGCTGCTCTGTAGCCTCTCTGTCACCTCTGAGATGTGTGGGAATCCTGCTGCTTTCCTGCTCACTGGTTTGTCGAGTTGAGTTCGATATTAACACTGATAATCTCAAGTGTGAAGAGGCAGATAATAATGTGTTTGTGGTCGAGTTTAATATCTTCACTTTTCTATATTGCTCAGATATTTTCTTAGTAATGACAGATATCAAATGCAGAAATACAATTATAAAAGATACAGTCTCTTCACTCTTCCATACTTCATATGGAATCTAAATATGTAATAATTGTGTATGTAATATGTCAATTTGTAGCTAAATTGGGAAATAGACTTTGTGAAGATCAGTAAAAAGATTGATCTCTTGTTTTTGTGTGTTTTCAACATGAAGGTAGAACCAGGAGACGGTTTGCTTACTTTAGCATAAAGCTAAAGTTGAAACCAAACCAACCAACTAACTAACCACATAAATAGTTTGTTTTTTCAAAGTAAAATGATCTCAAGCGTTTTGGTTCCCTATCAGTTCTAATCCCCGCCCATTCTAACATGTCTGAAAACGCATTTCACTTATCAATAACATACACGGGCATGCGCGTCCTGGACACAGGAATTGTCACAGATGGCTCGAATAGCTTGTCTCGTACACATGTAAACGGTTGTATCAATGAAATACAGAATTTAACTGCACAACAATTTTTAGCAAAGACAACATAGTCAGCTATGCTTGTAATTGATTATCCATGTTGCATTCTACACTTGTAGCCTTAATGCCGGTTGTTTTCTTCAGTAAGTAGGTCATGTGATATGAACCTGACGAATCAGCGAAGGCTTTATTCTGACTGTAAAGACCCAATCAGCAAAAATACAGTGTAAACAGAATGTGGCTGTATGTGGAGTTAAATCTGGATCATTTTTAGGCTGAGATAAAACGTGTTTGTACCCTGACGTGTACCTCCCCAAAAATGTTACTACGTGTCGAGGAGATGCAGAACACAAGAGCTGCGATTGGTCCGCTTGGTAGCATCGCATTTCTGGCAGACTCGCCGCTGTTTTAAAATGTATATTTTGGGGGCTTTTTGGCCTTTATTTTGGATATGATGGAGAGCTAGCTGTGAAGGGGGGCAGAGAGAGAGTGGGGGGATGACATGCAGCATAGGGCTGCAGGACGGAATCGAACCCAGGCCGCTGCAGATGAGTCATAGGTTCAATTGGGCGGCAGCCCTACGAGGTGAATTGAGTTGAAGGAATGAAGGAATTTCTTCATTGCAGTTCTTTAGGAAAAAGTAATTGCTATTCAACATCTATCAGCTTCAACTCCAACAAGTAGGCTACGTGTGTACCTACGGCGTCTTTTCGACGCAAAGGCATGAGTTAGGCTTAACGCCCCATCTTCATGAGCCAGCCAACCTGTTCCACGAAGATATATAACAACTGAAAACAGATTCCAGGTCTGTCTCATGCTTTCAAACTGACAGAACACAAAGTCCTTGTCTTTTAGAATCTGCTGAAGAACGAGGCTTCTCTAAACATCGTATCCCCAGTGTGACAACCAGGTACGTGGGTGGCCTTGATGGTCTGCCATGCAGGAAGAACTGACCTAGAAAACAACTATCCTGTCAGGCTCTTTCCTTGAGCCTCCAGGTACAGCTCAGTGAGTCAAGACAGACGGAGAAAGAAAGAAAGAAAGAATGAATGTTAGTTTTTTGCACCGATGAGAGTTAATCAATAAATGTTTTTGTTAGACTCATATGTGAGTCGACGTGTTTTCACCTCAGCTCATATTAACAGTTCAATCACATCCTGTAAACATTTTTTTTCCAAATGTAAAAACTTTTTTCTCAAATGTTTGTGAGAGTCCTTTTCTTCAGGGCCACTAACACGCTTTGAGGATTGTACCGAGACACTTCATGTCTGAACCTGGATTGTGTGGGAAAAGTCTTTGTGTAGAAAGACCCTATGATACAATATATTTCAGTTATTACACACATTGTAACACATGGCATTACTACTGTTTTTGTATGCTCAACTATTTATTTGTAACAGTAACTGATTAAAGAGATTGGTCTTTATCTTATCATTAACTTCACAGATTTAACAGCTCATCTTTTATGCCATGTGTTTTGATTGAATGAGCTGATAGAGGCAGCTGTTTGAGTCTTTGTCTTTTGGATGGATTTAGGGAAAAGATGAATATACTGTAACCACAGTAAACGGCATAGGCCGACTACAACAAATCTTCAGGCCCAACAATTACAGATTTTATCCCGTTTTATTGAGTGTGTTAAAGTGAAAGACAACCAGTGTATTATGTGGGACAGTCTGAGAAAGTGATGTGATTCGTCCTGTTGTATGACCCTGCTCAGTTGTGGTATTAACATCTGTCCTGAGTGATCCGATCAACAAGTGGACAGCTTTAAGTACAGGTGTGAACGCACCCACGGATTCAGTCACTCTGACCACACTGGGAGGTGGTCTGGGACGGAAGTGCCCACATTCCTCTATGTGTGTGAAATGCATCCTGGGACACATGTAAGGCACCACCTCCTTTCTTTACGATTTAAAATGGGTAAAATTTGATTTAATCGGTGAACAGCACGCATCATATTGATTTGCTCAGCTTCTCTTTGTCCCCCTCTCTCTCTCTCTCTCTCACACACACGCACATTGAAATTGCATTTGTTAATGCCATGTGTGATCTCACATACCTAGAGCCGTCCACTTGGGAATGGGACACCATGTACAATTCACAATTTAATACCAGGTGTGAACAGGGCCTGTAGGTGCACTGGGCCGTACCTTGTACAACCAAGAAGATTCTCTTAAAGGCACTCTTCCATCGGACCCTCTGGGTGCTCTGTTGCCCTCCCAGTAAATCTGGCCATAGTTGTCTTCTTTGCTAGGGGTAAAAACTAGTGAACCATGCATGATGATAATCACGACACCAAACCATCTGAGCGGTGATGTGTGGACGAATTTGTGAAAACTCACTTAACTGAACTCATTAAATATTATTCCAAATTGGTTTAAACTTTTTATATATGAATGACAGCACTATCTCTTGCCTAGTCTGACAACTTTGATGGTGTGTGCTGTAACATGGACAAAGCACAGATCGCTCTTTTGCACATAGCTATAAAAACAACATCAAGTCTACTGTATTCTGTCATTTCTCCTGACAAATTCACAGAAAGAATTTTAGGATCCATGAACTAATCTGACTAGGTGGTGACAAAAATATTGTATAGTTGTGTAGTTTGTATAGTGTAGTTTTTTGGCTTGTAGAAACTTGCATAAACTTTGTACTTGGTGTGAAGTATGTACGAGTTAGTCTGCAGGTATTGTCCAGTCCAAAGAACCATTTTTGGGTATGTCGGCTATATTTCGACAGTAACAGTCTTGTTTGAGGCTCAGACAGAGATCTAACAGCTCAACCATGAACCCCAACACTAATTCAATGGAAAGTCTGTAAAAAAACCTGTGGCCAGTGATGTTTGCAAATGTAGACACCTGCTTTTTCTCAAGAAGAACCACTTTCAGTGATTTGAGAGGATGTGTTCATCTTAAAAGTGAATCTCAAGTGCTCTCATCCACCTCCTCAATGATGCGGCTATCCACTGTCAAATATGATGGGGCTGTTAGGTGACACAGGATTGTTTGGGATGTTTTCAGATGGAGATTGATGTTTCTTTGTGAAAACAAAAGCTCAGGTGTTCCTCGGGAGATTCCTAAACGTGTTCACGATTACAGTGTCATTGGACTATTTCACAGAGAACCAGGAGCTGTCCTGCTGCAGTCATCTGTATGCAAAGTAAACAGCACTGGTGTTAATACACAACCCTCTGGGCTTTTCTGTAGAGATAGATCAGATAGTGATACAGTGTCTGGAGTGTATTGAATCTGCCCGGCCCTGACAGAATCCAGCAGATCAGATGATGGTTTACATCCAAACTAAGCAGCTTGTGGCCCATATGATGAACTCACACCTCAGTTTGAGTGCACTTGAGAGGTCAACCATCACCAGCCTGGCCTGCTTTTATTTGTGTGTATTAACAGAGTGATACCTGTATCACCCACACGCACCTGTTAGCCCACCGACTCCGCAGCTGAAGTTAGTGCTCCTCTCAGGGATAAGATAAATGACTGAGGATGTCCAGGATGTGCAGTGGGCGATTGAAGTGCTCAGATAAGATCCCTGACAGCTCTCTGCAGCAGGTCTTCAACAGTCGGCCGGTCAGTCTATGTGCTATAGATGGTTCTGTGTTTAAAAAGTCACTGCACTACCTCAGTGTGAATCACAGAAGGTGTTGTCATGGATGACAAGTTCACCCACCTGAAAACAGGAGAATGTGCTGTCTCCAGGGCAAACCCAGACACAGACATCTCCAATAACAATGAAAACACATTGTTTGTATCCTGTTGTTTACCAATAACTCAGCCTCTGCTGTTTTTTATGGAACTATTACTGTGCATATTAACCGCATGCTCCTTTGACTATGAATATATATTTATAATTTAATTTAAATATGCAATTATTACTACTTTAGTTGTTTATGCTCTATAGCTACCAAAGGTTAGTTGAACTCACCAGACAGGAATGGCAGCAAAATTATTACCCATGTATCAAATGAAACAGGTCTAACTCGTAATGGATGAATCTGTTGTGAATTCTAATCCAACCATATTTAAACCCGCTCAGCACCAGACAGCAGACGGACAGAGTTAGCAACGATCCAAGCAAAAAAATGTTAAGGTGAATAAATATATAAACATAAAACATAAATATACCAATAAATGAGGGCGAGGATCTTCAAATATTATATTATATACATATTTTGCAATTTGGATCTACAAATTGATGCAATAAATATTGATTGTGCTTGGTTTAACAAATTAAGGTAAATACATTGAGTCAGTGTGATTTTTCTTTTATCTGGCTTACCAAATATACTAATAGAGTAATGAATAAATGACAGGAAGTCACATGTATCTGTTTACACAGTAAGTACCGCAGGACAAAGTCACAGCATGGTCATCTGGTACGCGGTTAGTCAGTATACAACATGTCACACTGCTGCCATGTAATGTGTGTGTGTGTGTGTGTGTGGTGAGACACTGTTATTGCAATATCCCAAAATGAGTGAATGCTGTCTGGCATACATTTAAAGCTACAGAATAGTGTGCAGCGATTACAGCCAACCAAATGGCTCGAGGTAAAATCTCTGTGGTACAGACACCAAGCAGCTGTTAACCCTTCATGTGCCGGGGCTGGATAATTGGCTGGAAAAGCCTTTGTCTGGAGAGAGAGAGAGAGAGAGAGAGAGAGAGGAGAGAGAGAGAGAGAGAGAGGAGAGAGAGAGAGAGAGAGAGAGAGAGAGAGAGAGAGAGAGAGAGAGAGAGAGAGAGGGAGGTGTGGAGGCATGTTTGCAATTGTGTGTGTGTGTGTGTAAGCGCGTGTTTGTCCTTGGGGGTCTCTCTATCCATCTTTCTCGCTCTCACTCTCTGGTCCGGAGCTTGTTACCATAGCAACATTGAAGAAGAGGTAATGCTGCCGGAGTCCAAAAAATTGTATTATCTTTTTTCAGACACACACAAGCACACACTCGCAAACCCCCGTGCACATACACACAAAAATACACATGCTGCTCCTTCGTCTGTCTTGCACATATACAAACTGGCAGGGAGTATAGTGAATGTGTGTGTAGTGTGTGTGTGTGTGTGTGTGTGTGTGTGTGTGTGTGTGTGTGTGTGTGTGTGTGTGTGTGTGTGTGTGTGTGTGTGTGTGTGTGTCAGTACAGCTTGTTCATGCTGGCAGGCAAAAGCATGGAGACACACACATGCACAAAGAAAGAGAGAAGGAAAAGCAGGACAGGCGGAGTGTTGCAGCAGAGTAGACGAGGTCATGTAAGAACAGCGGGATAGTTTATTAATGCCACTGAAGGGGGATAATTGGCTTTTAGTCATTTATTATTTCTCGTGTTTTCTCGCGCTGTCAGCCTATTGTACAACAGGTAGTTTTGGCTCCACGAAGAGCCACAAATAATGGTTTGCTGGCTCAAAACAGTTCTGCTGAAACCCCTACCCCCCGAAATACCAAAAAACACTGTGGCTTTATTTTGTCATAGTTTATTTTGTCTGTTTTAGTACATGGTGTAGTGTAGTGGTACATAATGGTATTTTATAGTAGCTTTTATGATACCTCTGTTACATTCTGTGCCAATGTTTAATATCTTAAAATGCAACTGTTCCCATGCTATAAAAATGTAACTCTTATCAGAGTGGACATTAGGGTAGCAAAAAGAATTTCATCGTGTATAACAAGCACTGATTGTCAGTTGGTGGAGTAATGTTACATGCGTGTTGAACCAACTGGGAAACTCAAGAGAGGAGTAGAGGTATTTAGATGATTTGGACACTCAAGCGAAACCATGGCTTTGTCCAAAATCCCTCCCTCATTCACTAATCCAACACTCCCTTTGTAATCGACACTAGTTTACTCAGGCGTGGGCAGTAAATTGAGATTTAAGCATCAGGGTAGTGTTCATAAAACCTTATTTCCCAAGATTCACTTGAGCTTGTTGCTTTACAGTAATCAATGCTAACAATGGGGTAAAAATGGCTGAAAGGTGTTGCTTGCACTGACAAACTACAGCATCTTTAGTGCTGATTGTTTAGGATTTGATTCCGTCTCAGCAATCTCATCAGCCCTGTATCCAGCTGCAGCTGTGGTCAGTTAAAAAGCCCTGATAAACCCACCGTACACTAAATGCTTCCTACCAAACAGCAGGTGAACACTGTTAGGGACTAGCTGTTGAACACTGTGGAACATTTAGAAGCTAAAGAGCCACATATTTATCCCGTTCTACTGCATCAAATAACTAGTTAAAAACAAGGATACTTAAAATGACAGAAACCACCTTTTAGAAAAATGTATTTGACGTGTACTTTGTAGTTTGGTCCATGTCCCATCCACTAACATGCTGGAGATATGACCTTTACTGCAGCCAGCCACTACAGGGCGACTGTAGTGTCCACTACAAGTCTATGATGAAAACAGAAAACTGTTTGCTTTGTTCACCAACATTGGCTAAAACAAAGGATAACATGTCAGCATTGTGCTTATTGTGCTGCTGTTAGGGGCCAAAAAATCAATTGATGCCAGTTTATATGAGTACGAGCTGATGGGCTGATGTAACGGCCTCTCCTACTGGAGAATAGCACAAGTAGAGAAAAGTCATGAACTCTGACCCAGTTATGTCAGGGATGAAGCAGTAGCCCTTATATGTAGCTAACAGTCTCTACCAGACCAAGTGCAGCTGCAGCAGCAGTGCCAACTCAGGTGCATGTTGTTCAAAGAGAGGTCAAGTTTTAATTTGTGAGAGGGGGAAATTATTTCTCCTTTCAAACGTAATACGGTCTTACTCTAACACTGTACAGCCTCTATGAGAATCTTTTATAACACCACAGTCACAGTGTTAATATCCATAAGTCCTGGTATTACCCAGTGGGCTCCAGGGCTGTCAGTATTTTGAACGAATTGGACATGAAACACAACAACCCCCCTGTTCTGCCTCTACACATAACGTGATCATCACAGAGGATGGAGCACACACTTCTATTCAACTCTAAAAGTCTAAGATTCAGACTTAAAGGATACACTTCAGAATCAGTAATATTGATCCATTATACAGCATCAGCTAGTCTACAATAAATCCTCAGGTTAATGTTGCAGATTATTAAAATGTCAATATTAACAAAATATTTGGTTCCACCTCTAATATATTCATGTTTTTTTAAACTCTGCCTGAGCCACAGGCAAAACTACACACACACACACCTACACATACAAAGATGAGGTATACATCTATGTGGACATGTACACACATGTAAATGAGCGAGATTAGAGCGTGAGGATTACACGCCTGTCTTTTCAATTAAATTTACAGAGTCATATAAAGCCTCGACTGTGAATGGCAGAGGTAGCGCAGGGAAATGTCGCCGGTGCATTACGGAGGCGACGGGGCCACTGTCAGAGGATCGCAGCGGCAGCCATGACGAGCAAGTGACATCAGCAATAATGTCTGAGACAGAGATCATAAGCGTGATAATGGCTGTGATTACATTAGTGAAGCCATTACGTTCTAGATGACAGATCTCATTAACATATAAACAGGCTTAAACACTGCGTTCACCATGGAAATTGCCACCCCCCCCCACACACACACATAATACACCGCAAAAATGTATATAAGTGAAGGATTATATGATACAAATATCTACAAACATAATGTCACTCAGTGTTGAGCAAGTTACTTAAAAAGTAAACTGTAATCAATTACTCATTACACTTAGTCATTGAAAAAGTAATTTCATTTGCTGTTACTCAGCAGTTTATTAAGTTACCACCATCAGTCATCACTTTGGTTTCATTACTCAACTGTCCGCTCCAAATAACTCCATAAACTCCACACCCACACCACGTCACATGTTCAGTCTGCAGCACATCTGGAAATGGGAAACATGACGTTGCAGTTTAAAAAGTAGGTGAAGGCCAGTTGGAAAGATTGACCCACCACGGAATGAGGTAATTGTGGTTAACGTCAGTCTGCTAAGAGCTTGCAACATTCATATGACAACTTTGTAATAGGAATGCGTCTCCTTTATTGTTTTGGTAGAAGCTCCCACCTACAGCCCACGTCAGACATATCCTCACTGAACACACACAGACCAAACTGATATCAATCAGCTGGTGTATAGTCATATAACCATGTTACTGTAAGAGTTCGCCAAGTAATGTGTTGCTGATTAACAATGATCATATATAGAGTTTACAGTTACGCAAAAACAGGCAAGGTTCCTGTTAATGCAATAAAAATGTAATTTCCCCCAAATTACCTTTTTTTTTTTGTTCTCAGTTGCTCTCTGGACACACACACACACACACACACACACACACACACACACACACACACACACACACACACACACTGTTTATGTTCCTGTGAGTATGAGGATGGTCTCTAATCTCTCTCTGTCTCTTCCTGCCCTTATGATAAACTGCCTGTCTAACATTGTTTTCGTATATCTGTGTGTGTCTGCTTGTGTGTGTGTGCATGCACACAATTTCCAGACTGTGAAGGCTTGTAGCATGGATGCATGTGGGTTTGTGCAACTGTGTGCCCAGTTTGAACATCTTCTAATGAATGTTTTTGGAGATGACAGTGAGGGATACTGTGTGTGTGTTTGTGTGTATTACTGTTTCTGTGTGTGCGTGCGTTTGTCTCAACCAGACTATGTCTCCAGAGCTTGGCTCTAGGAGCATTGAGAGGCAAACATTTCCGTCACCAGATGCCTCGGTCTGACTCTCTCCCTCTCAGTGTCCCCCTCCTCCTCCCTCCTCCTCCCCACTCTCTCCATCTTTTGTCTTCCTCTCTCTAACCTGTTATCTGATCATTCTCTCTCTTTCTCTCCTGCTCTGATTTCACAGAATACAGGATGTAGTTAAGTGCGTTCATTCATTTTCTAATTAACAAATTTACCCAGCACTAATTCTTTCTCATCAGCTAATAGTCTGTAGATTAACTATGATGTGTGTGTGTGTGTGTGGTGGAGGAGGAGGAGGAGGGGAGGTTGCTGTTTGAGGGTGTGTTACATTATTAACCCCTCATTAACAGGTGAAAGTCAGGACATAAAGAAAGCCCTTATCACTGATCGGACTAATCAGGGAATAATCTGTTTCCCATTCAAAAGGCAACAGTGAACATTCAGGCTTGTCCTCACGCCATCACTTCTGATTTTGTGTCATCTGTTGTGTTGGCAGACGGAGAAACGACCTGCGGCCATTTAGTATAAACACATTCCTGGGAAATAATTGCTATGACACATTTCAGTGTTAGGAATACAGTGTCATTGTTGCCAGTGCACGCTCGTTTCCCCCAGTGTTGAACGTCATCCTCGGCTTTTTTCCCTTTTTGGTGCAGTTTGGAAGTGGCTGGGCCCACTGCCACATGAAAACACCCTTAAGGCAGACTGAGGAGTTACACATCAAGCAGAGCGGAAAGAAATCTTGAAATCTGATGATGGGAAGCAGCCCTCTGTACGCGTCAAAACATTAGCACTGCTGGGTGTAATCAGAGTTCACTGATCGCCTGTGAGGAAATCACACACATTTTTTAATAACATTTTTACCAGTGAGGCTAATTTACTGATAACCATTAATTCAGTGAAATCCATCTGTCAGAGAGCTGTTTTTGATCTTTGAAACTGGGCATTCGGCAAAGTTATCATGTTTCCAAACACAGCAGCAGCAGGTTTAAAGTCATATTTACAGCGATTTCTATTAAAGCTGCAGACAACAGTTTTTTTTTATTTAATTAAAAAAATATAGGAAATATAAAAATTGAGGATCACAGTAAAAGCCCCAAACCCAAAGATATTGAATTTGTAATGGAATAGAATTAGACAAGCAGAAAATCCTATAACAACCAAGATGTTGGAAACAGTGGTGGGAGAGAGAGCAGAAGAAGGGCAGGGCTCTGTCTTTTCCTTTTTGTTTGATTGCAGGTAGTTAGATTTTTTTAATGAAGGCAGATCGTTTTTCTGAGCCTATAATTGTTTTGGTCTGACAGACATTTAACATCTGATGTTAATGAGACAACATCAGTGGTTCCCATTAATTATCTAGACTGTGGTGGCCCGCTATATTCTAATTTGTCCTGCTATAGTTTCATTATGAAACAAAAAAAAAACTCAACTTCTAATAATAACATGAGAGATCTCTAATTTGGTGTGTGTGGTGCTATTTGCAACTGCGTGCTAGCTACAGCATGTGAGCTACTAAGCTATCTGTGTGTGAGCTACAACATGCAAGCTATAGCGTGCAAGCTACCTTTGTGCGCATGCATCTGCACCCCTGTTAGCATAGATTTAATTAATTCCGTGGGAAGCATTGTGTGATAAAGTTTTTGATAAAATTTCAAGTTTAATTTAGAATCAGATCCATAAGTAGAAACCCATCCATCCATTGTCTTCCACTTATCTAGTCGCAGAGCTGGTTAAGTACGGTATCCCAGACATTCCACGCAACACTTTCCAGGTCTTCCTGGGGGATACCGAGGCGCTCCCAGGCCAGATGGGGTAAATAATCTTTTCTGGGTCTCCTCCTAGTTGAGGGTCTCCTCCTGGTTGAGGGTCTCCTCCTGGTTGAGGGTCTCCTCCTGGTTGAGCCTGTCTGGCAAACCTCCATAGGAAGGCGCTCTGAAGGCATCCTGTCTAAATGCCCGAACTTCAACCGTCTCCTCTCGACAAAAAGGGGCAGCGGTTGAACGAAAGAACGAGGTCGCGTACACAAGCGATCGTAATGAGTTTTCTCAGTGAGTCAGGTGGCTGAGCTCAGCCTTAGAGATTGTCTGAGGAGTTCAGGTGCTGGAGGGAGCTCGTAGTAGGCACATTAGCAGAAATGGAAAAGAAGATTCATAATCCTGTTCTCATTAGTATATAATCACCTGAAACCAAGAATTGTTCTGTTTTCTTTACCTTGGAATGAGCCCTTTATTTCTACACATCGGAAACAGGTCCTCTTCCACCATGTTGGACCATGTTTCTTTAGCCCAGAACAGACAAACCAAAAACTGGCTCTAGAGCGGACCTTACACATTTTCACACCACCTGCAGGCTACGGTAGATTCAACTATATGCTGTGAAAGGGAGGGGTATCCTGTTGGTTGTTATCTGCATCCCCACCACTACCTGACACTAAGTCCAACATACTGAACATATAAACTTAGTTACATCACTTGAAATAGTCTGTGGAGTTTTTCTGATGGGCTCTGTGTCTTGTTGATTGAGTGGTTTTCACGTAGAGGAAACAAAAGCCTATCAAGCTTTGACTGTTTAGTGCCACTCACGAAACTGAAACACAACTGGTTGGTGGATAATACCCATGATCCCCGGCTTCCTGATTTAGAAAGTCTGCTGCTGTAACAAATACACCAAACCCTGTTTTCAATTCTTGATATTTTAACAGTTTGGAGATAAACTCAAATGTTTAATGCCTTCTATGTCTTTTTAACTGTTCTACAGTTCAGCATTGCTCTTGACCTGATTGACCTTCTTCTCTCAGTTACACACTTCTCCCAGGAGATCATACTTCAAAAACAGACAATAAGGGTGAGGAGTGGGAGTGGGAGTCACCATTCTCCCTGCTCCAAGTCAAGCTTATTGTGAAGCTGCTATTTTGACCCATTAAGACAAAAGGCACAAAAAAACACACAAAAAACAGCTTTATTTAAAAACTACCTGAGGGTTTTCTGAGGAGCTGACAGAATTGCCAGCGTTTACAAAATTGATATAATTTAGATAGAGACATGAAATAAAAACATTTGATAGCTTACACATTTGGCTTTTTATTGTAAATCATTGCTGTCTCTCTAAGCTTCAAGGCAGAGAGCCCCCCACCCCCCGCCCCCCCCTCCTCAAAATTATGAAATTATGACATAATGTCCTTAATGTTTCCAATCATGTGAGTAAAATGTTGAGCCTGAGAACCACAGTCACAGAGATAAACTCCACTCGACCTCACTGTGTTTTACATAACTTGTGAAAATCATTTCCTACGTTTCATCTGGTCATTATTCATCAGCACCTAATTAATAAAAGGAAGTGTACCATCATTAATGAAAACAGTATTAATCTTCACACTTAAACTGTGAATTATCGCACGTTGTTGTACTTGTAATCTGAAAGAAGAATAGGTCATCGAATCACCGGCATGCAGTCGGATCAAGATGAAAAGACTCTTTGGAGAATATCATACTTTTGGAATGGATCACTTTCTGCTCCCTGCCCTTTGATAACTGTGGAAACATGCCTATCACACACACCAGGGATAAATTAAAGCACAACAATTCAAACTGTTTTCAAGATGTTTTAAGAGGCCAGGTAATGAAAAACTTTGATGATTGTACAAAGACCAGCGAGACGCCGTTTCAGAAATTTAGAATGAATTCTAGGACGTGGCGGTGAGTTGGCATGAGAGCGGCTTCTGGAGTCACTATAGAGTCTGTTTGCGCTGAATGTGATTCTACTACAAAGTGTTTGCACTCAGAAATGTGCTTAAGTGGTCTGTTTTCATTGTATCACACACACTTCAACATCTCTCTCCCCCTCTCCCTCTCTCTCCATAATCCTTTGTTTCACTGGGCTCCAAAAGCCATTATGTTAAAGTACCTACGACAATTGAGACACATAATTTACTACATGCCCACATAGACACACACACCCTACACACACGTTTTCGTCACCGTGCAAAGATATAGTCTCCAGTCTCCCATGTTGAAAAGGCACTTAAGAAATGGTAACATATTCTAAATGTGACACTTACCAATCAAATGCACTGTAAATGATACCTCATGCATTGATTTTAAATTACAAAATGCCCTCCTCGCTTTTTACAATACTAAAATGCATCCCCCAGTCACTAGTGCACAGACTTTGGCTCCAAATGCGATGTTGGTGTAAAATGGCAGCGTTAGTATCTATATTGACTAAATTTCTGGATAATGGGAGGAGGTAGAGACGCGTCGTCCATTGTCAATGGTCAGGCCACACACAGGTTGCCCTATCTTACCGGATGGACGTTGTTGGGGCAGTATACTGTACACTCTATGTTTGTATTAGCTCCTGCAGACAGAACTCAGGGCTGAAGAAGTGAGTAGTTAAAAATGTAATTCACAGTAAAGACACTAAATATCAGTCAAAGATGATATATTAGTAATAGTATTCAGAAAGTATCAAAAAAGAATAAAGGAACATTTATTTAAGCAGGGTTATATGTTCACACAGCGCATCTTTGTTTTCTTTCACTACATTATTGTTAACATGTTTGAGCATAATTTGTCATTTTGGTCTGAAACCGTTTTCAGACATGACCTGGGGGTAAAACCCGGAGAATTGTCTATGGAGTTTAACCGCAGTTTGCCGTGCACACATGCAAACGCAGCGGGAGGTTTTTTGTTGTTATTTTCATTTTTTGCATCTGTCGCGTGTTTCAAGCGCCATCAACCCCCCCACTCGCTCTTGGTGAATCCAGCGGGGGGATCCCTGCTGTGTTCACACTTCGACCTCTGAATTTCTACGGACCTTATACTAGGAGGTCAGGCAGATAAATTCCCTAGAAACTGGGGAGCATATCACTCAGACATTTGCGTTCACACATCCTCTGGAGAACGTACGGAGGAGTCCAGTGCATGTCTGCAAGCAGCTTTTCACTGTGATAGTGGGTTCACACAGAGGCTGGTGAATTCTTGCCTCAGATTATTCATGATTAAACCGCTGAAGATTTTTCTGCAGTCTGTACATCATATTACTCTTGTCATCTTGACTGGGTAAAGTTCACTAATTGACTTTCATATAAGAAAGTGAATGATGTGAAATGTGTGTTTTGAACAGAACAGAAAACACTCAGGAGTCTACAACTCAACAACATGGTTTGTCAAATGGCTGGTGTGATTTGTTGCAATTTACTCTAAGTGGTTTGATCCTGTAAGAACTCCACACAGTTTTACTAGTATTGCTCACTTTCAAACTCTAATGGCTTTTATTGTTTGGTGCAGTTGAGACGGTTTTTAAATACAAACAAAAAGACGAACAGTATAAGAAAAATGTGTACATATGTAAAGGAGAGAACTCCTTTACATTTACTGTGTGATTTCTATATGTCTGTGTGTCAGTGTTATCTTGTCTCAGAAGTGACACACACATAAGAACACAAAGCAGCCGAGTCCCGTCTTATTCCTGCTCTGTCCTCGTTCTCAGTCTCTTTATCTATCCATCAGTGTCAAACACACAGGTGTGTGATGTGCATGAAAACAAAGCCGGAAGGTAACAATGTGTTTGAAGGCTGTGTCTCATTATAATACTTGCTCTCATGTCGAACACACACAAAGGCACAAAGCAGTGATTTCTGGGATCCTCTTTCTTAACTATCCATCCACATGCACAAAGCTAAGAGCTGTATATTTTCATACTGATGGCTCACTGGATCTTCTCCTTCTCCTCTGTCTATCCAGGAATGCCTGCTGATATCTCTCTGATGTCTAATGCTGTCTGAATGAACACACACACACCCACACACACACACACACACACACACACACACACACACACACACACACACACACACACACACACACACGGTGCGTTGTTGAACTGACACTTCAAACAAAGCTTTTGTCTGCTGCCTGTCAGCTATTCCTCTCTCCTTCCCCCACTCCTCCTCTTCCTCCTCCTCTCATTATCCCCCTCACTTCTCCCTGTCATTCCAAAACACTCGTTCTACCCCCTCATCCCCACATTTCCACTCTCTCTCTCTCCCTCACACACACACACACACGCACACACACACACACACACACACACACACACACACACACACACACACACCTACGCACACGCACACGAAGCAGGCTTTATTCCTAAATGAGCTGCCTAGTTGAATGCAGGTTAAATAAAATGCAAAGGTTGAAAATATGAGGGGATTTAATAATACCACTTGAGCTAAAGGTATAATCATCAGTGCTGTTTCTTTTCCAGAAGCAATAGATTAATAAAATGATTTAAAGCAAATACTAAATGACTGCATTACAGACAGAGGTGTCACTAGTAAAAGCATGGGCTAAACTTGGACATGAAATAAAAATTGTTTTACCATCATGTTTGACAGTGTTGTGAATGTGAACAAAGCTCCGTTGTGTGCACCGACAGGGACTTTACACTGTAAAGGACAAAATGTCAGTGCTTGAAGGAGACAAAATATAGAGCTCAAATTCTGCTTTATTTAAACCTCATTGGGCTAATTGAGATGAGTTTAAATATTCATTCAGCTACAAAAATGTTACACATTCAATTAATTATTACCCCCTCCAATAAGGAGGTTATGTTTTCAGCCCTGGCTGTTTTTGATTTTCTAAATAAGGGGCCATAAAGGGGCCACAATTTAAACAGAGGGGCCAATTATATGTCCAACATCCATATGCAATTCATTGATGTGCACATTTAAGTCATTCCTTGCTTACTATTAGCTCGATAGCTTTGAACAAGGCCACACATCATTGAATTTCAAAAAAGAAAATCAAAAAAGCTTTGAAAATAAAATACATTGTCATATTTATTGTTCGTAGTTGCTAGTTTATATAAAACATAAGAGACTACTGACGATACAGGGGTACTTCAGGGGCCAATCAGATTTCAGCTGGTATATATTTACAGGATGCTGACAGAGCGAGCCCCTCTTGACTAACATATATGAGAACATGATATCAGTTATCAAATCAGCTGAGAAATACTAAGTTATATTGGTATTATAATTATAATATTATATTGGCTTGAATATGATTGGTAGAGCCAGCTGTTAGACAGACAACTGTGAGTGAGTCAGTGACTGTGAAGCATGAATGAAGAGTCTGGTTCAGTCTTGGTTCATCCTTTTTTCATGTCGCAGTGCAGGTGACCTCAGCGTGTGGTAACAGCTATATCTACAAAACAAAATGTGGTGTAGGTTGAGAAAAGACACCAAACTCATGACCTCAGTCTCATGATGCCTTTGAGCAGACGCTGATCTCATCAGTTCAACTCTTATTTTTTAACAGAATTTTGGAAGAAACAATGCAACTTTGATATTCTGACAGTGATGTGCTATATCACATTTTTTTATTAGTTTAAAAGTGTTTCCCTTTTCAAGTAGACGGGACGCCCACTGTGCAAGTGTATGGTAATTTGAGTCCCTCTGTCACATATGTTTTGTTTCTATTATCTCATTTTTGTGGTTTGTATAAAAAAATAAAATAAAAAAAAACACAAGCTAGAAGCTGTAGAAGAACAAGATTATACTTTTCCTGCTTGGTTTAGTGTAAAAGTTTAATATGTGATGTGACAATACTTATATAAAGGTGCCTTTATATAAGTGTTACTGTATACAAAATCATTTGGAATAAAAAATTGCTATATAATAACTTCTTTTCATCTAACGATCAAGAATATGATCTGTATAGCACCATAGCAGTGTTTACTTTGTGAAATCTAAGTGCGAAGGACTAAAGTTTACACAAATGTCTCAATGGCTTCAAATTCGTTAAAAATATTTTTCACAGCCATTTGCCTTGAACTGTTGGGACGGTAATTCCCATGAGACACAAATGCAGCACGAGTCCACAAAGTCAGGCTCCAGTAGATTTTCAATGAAGCAGCTCCAGAAACTCTCTTGATGACATAAGCAGGCATGGAGCCTGTTCTCCCACTGACGACACAACACCGACACTTCAACACGTTCATTTTAACCCACTGACCAGCTTCAACATCTGGCTGCAGCCATGCGGTGTGTTGGAAACAATCTTTCAGTTTTTACTGACATTAAATGTTACACAGTGTGAGTAAATGTAATAAATAAAAGTATATACTATAATTTCAGCACAGTTCTATTAATATTGGACCATTAGGACAAATAAATCGTGGTCTGTCAGTTGCACTTTCTATTAAAACAATCCTGTAACCCCCATAGCTGCAATAGTTCATTTTCCTGAAAGCAAACCGTCCGATTAACCTTCATCCATCAAGTAGAGGAAGCTATTCTTCCACTGGGCAGCTGCCTGCTGAGCTGCCTTGCTAAAGGGAACCGCGGCAGCAGTTGTTGAGGGGTGGAGAGAGTGATACTGAAACACTGTGAAGTGAAAGTGAATGAGAGGGTGATGAGGCTGTGTTCGAGACTCGTGTGTGTCTGTGTGTGTGTGTGTGTGTGTATTTAGTTATCAGGGGAGCACAGCATAGCTCTGCTGAGATTAAATTCCCAGAGCTTACTCTGGCTATCAGCATTACTTCAGGACACACACACACACACACACACATACACACACACACACACACACAGGAGGAAAGCAGAGTGGTTGAAAAAAATACTGCCACAGCTACATTTTTATTCACAGGAAATATCAACATCGACAGTATGCCCACTGCTGTTATCACCGCTGCCATTAATCCCCACCAATCCATCCATCTGTCAGTCTGTCCATCATCTGTCTTTTTTTTTACTCTGAAAAGTCAGAGTTTCACTATTATCAGCAGTGCTGTTAAATGCTGACAAACTAACTGATCCAGCTGCCATCTCTGTACCAACCTGATATCATCCCATATGAATAATAATATGAATACGATGGACATCAGAAGACAGTTAAAATCTGAATAGTATCTGTAGTTCGATGTCAAACTTAAATGTGGCTCCTGTAACTTCAGCCACAGAGTTACTGCATCAATGATAGTTGAACATCCGCCTCCACACTTCATGAACTGAAGTGAACTTACCAGGACTGTAAGTAATGATTGTTTTCATTATCTATAAGTCTGCCAATTATATTCTTGATAAATCAATTAAAACACTGAAATTAGCTCTTAAGAACGTAACAGAGCATTTTTCAACTTGTGATCGAAAACTAAAAAAGATGTAATATTAAGGTAAGACTAAGACGAGTCTCATTTGAGAAGCTGGAACCATCAATTCCTTAATCAATAATAATCCAATAATCAATAATCCAAATTGTTGCTGATAAATGTTTTTTCGACGAACTAGTTGAATAATCATGGCAGATCTAGATATCGCCAACAATTATGTTTGTAGACATTGACACAAATTACCAGGACTGTCAGTCCAAAACTACCGCAGAACACATAGGGGGCGCTACCAACAATTAAAGATAATATGTGATTAATTTTCAAGCATAATAAATAACATGTAGCCTATAAGTATATAATAATAAGTGTAATATTGACCAAGTACTAAAAACTGTTTGATTTTCCATTAATGTGCATTTCCACCAAGTTTCACAATTTGATTATTGATTTGTGCTCCTTTGATTGATTACATCAGCTTCGTGAGCTGTCTTCTTCTCCAGTTGTTTAATGCACCTCTTAGTAGAATTAGCTCCACCTGCTGTTTAACTCAGCACTTTTGATCATTTTTATTCTAATAATTATAGTATAATTTCTGCTACATTTAGATGGAAGTGAAGCCATTGTTACCAGTCCTGCACACCTCAAAGAGCTTGATTTTGACCAAGGGCTGTTAGGACAACAATTGTGTTTCACCGTGTCAGAGCAGGCGGCTGTAAAGTTTCTGACTGACCTGTCTGACCGTGGCACTGTGGTTCTGACGCCTGTAAAAAAAAAAAAAGAAGGCGTTCAGTGGAGGGTAAAAGGACAGGTTATCCAGCGTGTGACAGGTAGTTTTGTACTGTGTCCCTGCCACATGGTGGGAAATACATCCTGGATGTGTTAATTACCTTGTCTGACCTGATTCCCTTTGTGTGAATGTAGTGTGTGACACACAGAGACAGAGACAGTGATCTCTCACATGGGACTGTAGCACTGTGCGCGTGTGTATACGTACTGTATGTGTGTGTGTTTGTCATAGTGACAGCTCTGTCAGTTATCTTCCTGCACTGACAGACAATGCACATGTCAAGCAGCAGTCCCAGCACACACAATGATCACATCTATGTATACTGCTATACACACGCTAACACGCACACACGCACACACACACACACACACACACACACACACACACACACACACACACACACACACACACACACACCAAACCTGTCAGTCATTTTGTCTGGTATATTCCCTCTGCTCTCTTGTTTTTTGCTCCTGCTTTCCTCCTATTCCACCTTCCTCTCCCCATCCCGCCACTCTGTCTTTCATCATTCTGTTATTTTTCTTTCCTTTTAAAGAAAGAGTCTGTTGCCCTGAAACTGGGTCTTTTTTTTCTCCCATGGGCCTCCGTGATTTCTTTCCTCTTTTCTCTTACTGCCTCTCCGCTCTCTCTCCCTCCCACTCACATATTGCTGATGGATTAAATGTTGAAAGCGAGGTCTGGTAGAGAAAAAGAGAAAGTCTGTTTTAATTGTGTTGATCGCTAATTACCCAGCCTGTCTCATCTCTCGACAGTGGATGTGATAAAACAGGATGCCCTTTCCTGGGTCAGCAGGCCACAGCCTCATGCATAACCAGTATTCACACACACTCATAAATATTACTTTGTACTTTGGATATTCAAGTTTGGCTTCCAGCTTTTAGATTTCTCTGTGGAGGCCAGTGAAGTGACATTTAGGAGAGGAGGATGAATTGTAACCGTTCTGTTAAAGGGGTTTTGCTAAAAATACATGTTTATGTAAGGGACATGATCCAAAAACTTGGACAGACCATTCCATTGCTTCCAGCCATTCCTATCATAATTTACTGTCTGCTGTCTCCAATATAGGCCACAGGAACCAATCATGAATCAAATGGTAGATTCAATCAATAGACAATAGTTCAAAACAGGAGTGTAGAAATGTTAGAAGATTTAAAGCAAATTGTGAATCATCCAACAACACTGACAGGACACACAGTGAGGTTTCAACTGAAACTGGCTCTAAATGCATCTGGCCTTTACAGAGTGGTTTGCTTCAGTGGGTACAGCATGTCATAAACACTGCCTGGATAAGGAGTTCAATTCCCAGTGGGCTCACCTACGTTAAAAATGAATGCACTCATGAATGAAAGTACCCAGCTAATGGCATATGTTACATCATATTAGCCCGACTATAAATAGAAAAACTGTAAAAGGTTGCCTTTTTGAGCTCTGGCTAATGTTGTAGTTGTAAAACACAATTTATGTCTTGTGCTTTGGTTGATTTTTTGTGTTCTGGTTTCCATCAAAGACTTAATTTAAATGTATCAGTCTTTATATGATTTATTTTATTTTATTTTATTATTTATTGGTTGAGATGTTTTAACTGTGTTGTTCCAAATGTGTCACAAATATAGCATATGTTATTTCTGGAAACCCTTGTGGGTACATGTAGTTTAATATATACATTTTTTAATATACATAGTCTTTATATATATAATATAATATAAATAATAGAAAGCAAGAAAATAAAATAAATACTTGAACACATAAAAGCTGTAATATGACAAAACAAATAAATGAAGTAAAAGAAAAGGTGAAAAGAAAACAATAAAAACACAACATCACATGAAAGCATAGTCTATAAAAATGGGGTTTGAAGTGATTTAAAAGAAGTCACTGACTCTGCGAGCCTTATCTCCTCAGGTAGGCTTTCCAAAGCCGAGGGGTCCTGATGGCAAAAACACGGTCACCTTTAGTCTTCAACCTAGACTTTTGAACAGCCACCTGAGGATCTAAGGCTGCGTGCAAGCACATAAAGATATATATATATCCATCCACTTAGTTTCAGACTGTTAAATACTCAGAAGGCGGTGCAGGTTCTGGTCCAGGCCCTGGTCATCTCACGCGTAGACTATTGTAACTCCCTCCTGGCAGGTCTACCTGCTGCTGCCATCCGACCTCTGCAGTTCATTCAGAATGCAGCAGCTCGACTGGTTTTTAACCTTCCTAAATTCACTCACACTACTCCGCTCCTCCGCTCCCTTCACTGGTTACCAGTGGCTGCCCGCATCCGTTTCAAAACATTAGTACTTGCGTACCGTGCTGCGAACGGATCGGGTCTACATCCAGGACATGGTCAAACGTTACACCCCAGCCCGTTCACTCCACTCTGCTTCGGCCAATCGGCTTGTTGCTCCCTCACTGCGAGCTAAACACTCATCAAAATCACGACTGTCTGCTGTCCTGGCTCCAAAATGGTGGAATGAGCTCCCCATGGACATCCGGACATCAGAAAGTTTACACATCTTCCGCCGCAAACTAAAAACACACCTCTTCCGACTATAACATTGAATAACATTTTTAAACTAACAATTTAGTAGCACCTAAATGGCACTTACTTATAGCACTTTGTAGTTTTGCTTTTTTGAAGAAATTGTACTTTCTTGATTGTTGTTGTTCTGGGTTTGTACCCTCATGGTTGAATGCACTTATTGTAAGTCGCTTTGGATAAAAGCGTCAGCTAAATGAAAAATGTAAAAGTAATAATGTAATAAATACAGAGATAGAGCTGGTAGCATAGACTGTGGCTTGGAGGCTATATATTAGCTTATCTTAGCATAAATCGATATTCGGTCCAAACTATTGATGTATCTGAAATCACTCACTTATCACTATAGTCCACTTTATAGTGAGTCCGCCATTTTGTAGGGCTGTCAGAATGTCAGTGAAATAGTAGTGAAATTCTCATTGTTTCCCACAATGCATCATGAATAGTCAGAGGTGGGTTGTAATGTGTTACATTTACTCTGTTACATGTACTTGAGTAGTTATTTCAATAAATTGTACTTCTGAAAGCAGTTGTTTTGCAGAATACTTTTTACTTCTACTCTGTAACATTGGGCCACAAACTTCTCGCTACTTTTCCATGTCAATGATTTATACAATTTTACACCCAGCTTAGGGGACACAGCAATTTCCCACATGTGATGCCAGGGCCACACTGGCTGCATGACCGTAACAGCTGCTCCGTGAATCTGCTGTGTGTCACGGTTGTTCACACAGGCAGCGTGTTGTGCTTCTTGTCTGCAGCGGAGCTGTAATGTGAGGTTTCTAGTATGATCAGTGCATTTCCTTGAATATAAGTACAGTAATATATGCAACTAATTGCCAGGAAACTACGCTATGAGACCATGAATCTTCCGGTTCTGAGATAACACTAAAATCTTGTAAAAACTGCAGAAACGCTGTAGTGCTTTTACTTTGAAAGGGGCACAGGAAGTGTTGCAAACATAAATATTTGCGACATATTCAAGAGATGAACATTAAAAATGTGGTCACAGTTTACTCTGCTGTGAACCGCGCGGTACGCAGAGAAAATAGGCGAGACCTCGATTCAAAAGATGGACGAAACGTGGAAAAGCGGAGCAAAGTGTCTATTTCTGATAGGCTAGTAAATATTCCATGCCCTAAATTATGTTACATATTTTATTTAGTGGGATACGTTGTTTTTGAATGACTGCCTCTAAACCTCTCCTCCAGTGATTGCTTTTTTTTATAGTTTGGAAAATGTAAATGGCATAGAACTTTTTTAGTTTAATTTATTGGAATATTATTTTTATTTTTGAATGTCCGCATCTTCCTATCTTGCGTTAATTAGATTAAACATTTTTAGGTTAAATTTCAGTTTGTTTTGGAAACTGATTGCGTGTGCAAACACAATGCAGGCTGCATCCAAGCCTTTCCTATGAGGATTCAGTGAAGGTTTTTTCTTGATGTTTGAAAGCAATGTATTTTGGCATTTGCCTAGTTTTTGAACATGCCACTTAATTAATTCCAATCAATGTGCACTTTACATTGTTATAACCTCTTAAAATCCTGTTTGAACGCAAGACATCCTAATGAAGTTACTCACAACTTGAGTAGTTCTTTATGAGATACTTTTTTTACTCTTAATCAAGTACTCATAAAATGAAGTACTTGATTAAGTGTTGATTGAGTGTTTTATTCTTTTGCTGATGAGCTCTCTACATAAGAAATCTCTACATTGTGAGTAGGGGGTAGTGAATGAGTTGTGGATTTTGGACACAGTCTACTAGCACCTCTAAAACACACTACTTACTTGTGGCTAAAATGGTTTGTGAATTAAAGATGATTTATGTGCGATATACGTTCAATTTGGAAAGAACCAGACAAGAACCAGACAGGTTGTTTTGTCCTGTGTACAATCCATACACAGAGCTAAGCTAAGCGCGTCACAGTTTCAGTGCCATGCTTAACAGCAGGACTAAGAACCTAGTATGTGGAGAGGGATTTCGTTTTTTTCTGTAGCAAATAATAAAGTTAATGATGAATGAAACAATCTGTCTACTATTCTTAATGATTTTTCCTACTGAAAGCAGAAGTTTTAGGACGATCTGATGACACACAGTAGCAGCATGACAAAATAATTTATTGTAGTTTGATAATCTTGCAGCTCAAATTTACAGACTACTGGGATTAATTCAAAGGACCTGAGAAAAATAACTAAACCCACAGCTGAGTTAATTCAAAGAGACATAACGCTTTCCATGTTTTCTTTGTGTTTGCACGTTAAATATGAGTAGGATTATTATTTCAGTGATGACAGCCAGTGTTCGAGGTCAGGTAGTGACTGAAATAATATTTAGTGACATATTAGAAAGCCAGGTTTGTTAAGTAGCCTGTCAAAGAAGAAGTCTAAACAAACCTTTCAGCTTCATTAATAATTATATGTATATATCTTACCATTCATCCCTCTGTCAAAATCTTGTTGGATAAAACAATTGTTTCTGGTATTTTGAAACTGCCTAAAGGATTCAGTTTTTTCGACTCTTTTCCTCCTTTCTCTTTCTGTATGTGCAATTTCAGTCATTTTCACACGATGCAGTGGCAGTATTTACCCTGTTATTTTCCTGTACAAGCTACGTGACGACTCTAATCACACTGCGGGAAAAGAGCAAAACGCTCTTTGCGGTTCCAAAAACGACTCGTTAGCAATACTCATTAAAAACCAGTGGGTTTCTTTGGTGCCAGGCCGTGTGTTGGCCGCAGTGGGAGATGCTAACAAGCTTTTTTTCCTTTGTGTTTCCAGTCATCTGGAGTCAGAGCGCAGCGCCCTGAAGAGGAGAGAGTGGGAGAGGAGGAATCAGGAGGTCCAACAGGATGAGGACCTCTTCTCAACTGGATTCAACCTGTTTGGAGAACCTTATAAAGTAAGTTGATTAATGTTTAATAATTAAGGTTTAATAATGTGATACAAGTTATTTAATAGTTCTTTCCCAGAGTTAGATGAGGAGATTAATAGCACTCCTGTGTTATTGTATGAGTTGGAGGCCATTAGTCATGACATAGTTACAGCATGTAACTCCACCTAAAACCAGAGTCATTTGACCCCTTCTGGTTTTGTATATAGGTATTCGTCTACGCGTAGGCTAGGGCGTAGCTTCGACACAAAAGCATGAATTGGCTTTAACACGTTGTGTTACATGTTTACCTGCTATTTCATGTCCAAATGGTTATATAAGGTAGCTTTGTGGAAGCCATGCTTAGCAGTCTTCCTTTGCTGTCATCCTAACTCCGAGCTCCAACTTGGTATGTAACAGTGTTATTATCGTCTAACGCTTTAACTGCAAAGTAAAAGGTAACCATTTCTCTGTTTAAATTGAAGGACTGAAACACAAGCTAACAGAAGCTGCAGAAAACGCAGGCCTTATTACAACCCGGCCATGCTGTGGTTCTTTACACTGATTCTTTACACAAGCTGTTGTTTAGTGCTGCTTTCTCCACACACATTGCTGCTCAGGAGACAGCTTTATATTTTACTGTGACGTTTTGATTGATCTCAGCAGGGGGAGAAGTAGACATAGTTACGTACCTGGCGCCACAGTTCCATTTGGGCAAATGGAGTGAATTTACAACATCTTAATCAGGGAGGATGGACCGCTCTCCTCTAACTCAGCCTCACTTTGTGATTTAGGCTCATATGAAACTATTTAGCCTCATGAAAGCAATCAATTTAAAAGGACTGTTATTGCCAGCCAACAAACATTTCTGTGTTATATTCACTTGAAGGCTGTTTTTGTGGCTGATAATGCTGATGATGGCTTATGGATCATTATAGCCTCTCGATATCCCTTTCTTCCCTCATGTTCTCCCTCTGAGACCAACACTGTAACATCCTCCAGCATCAGGTCCTGCTCCGTTCGGATCTGAGGCACTTGAGATGCCATCACTTTGTTTCTGCTTTAGCTGAACGTGAACTAGCCATGCATAAAGTCCACGGCCCCTGTGTATAAAATTGATTTTGGTTTGTTAACTCTCATTTGCTACCGCCAGGCACTTCAACACTTGGTTATGCCGCCAAGTGTATCGACCTTGGGACAGGCTGGCTTTGGATCTTGGCAGAATGTGTTTAACTGCTGCTGTGTCTGAAGGCAGAGGACACGACGGCTTCTCACTAAGACACTGCTCGAGGTTCAGGGGGCCGTGGCAGCACATGAGAGGTTGTTCTGATAATGAATCTAATCCTGTGTGCCTCCATACTCCAGATAATTGTTTCTAGCTAATTAAGGGTGCTGAGGTGAGGTCAAGATTTGTGTGTGACTGTGTGTGTGTGTGTGTGTGTGTGTGTGTGTGTGTGTGTGTGTGTGTGTGTGTGTGTGTGTAAGAGAGAGAGAGGAGCTGGCATGGAGGAATGTTGGCTGGACTGTGTTTAGGATGATAGTTCAGACATCTCTGTTGATATTTAAATGATGTTTGAGAGGATTATGAATTCAGGTTTCGGATTGAAGATTACATTTTTTATCCTGTAACAAAATATCAGTGTTAAGAAAGTACATAAAAACCATAAATGCCTGCAAAGGTTTTAGTGTGCAGTTACACCCCCAAGAGTCTTATAAAGAGTTACTTACTTACGGCAGTTACGCCTCTTTTCCTCGCAGTTTTATGTCAATAATTCCATTTCACATACAGACTACACCCCCTAGGGTCCAATACATGAAAATGCATTGCCTTTATGGATGGATTGCAACGTCACTGCAGCCATTAGAGCTAATTTTGTCGGTTTGTCATTGTCCAGTTTCGTGGAATATTAACCTGGAGCAAAATTGGGACAAAACTGCTGCTAGAATATTGCTGAAAAAAAGCACATTATTTACGCCAATTATATTAATATATCTATTAATATTCAAATAAATACATGTATAAGGATGTATTAATGATTTCCTACTAATTTTTTTGAAGAGTTATTTATTTATTTTAACAAAATGACATTATAGAAAGTCACGATGTGTTAAACTGCCTGAACAGGTGCATTTACACCTGTTATACAAGTTATACAATTACACAGTTTGACTATAAATACAACTGAATTTAATTAGACTCTTAGCTAATTATTTTTATGCTAACTTCCTGTGGCACAAAGTGCATATGCTCTGTTTGAAATCCACATCCAAAGTAAAAAATATTCCGAAAAATACTGGAGCGCGGAGCAGAGATCACGTAGGTCATCAGAATGAAAACACCTCCGGTTGACTCACACAGACAAAAAGCTATGTGGAAATGAGGCTCTACTAAATTTATAGTGTAAGCTCATGTCATCGTACACAGTTAGAGTTGTGTTAAGTTAGCAGTGAAGTAACATTCATTAATAATTCAAGACAGACCTCACCTCTGACAGTTGTTGCAAAAAATAAATAAATACAAATAATAATAATAATAATAATGATATTCATGAATAATAAAGACAAAAAACTGCAGCTTCTTGAAGCTGAGTTTTGTTGGACATTAAAACGCTTTAATCAACATTAGACATATCTGTAAATGTTCAACTTCTATGTATCTGGTGCCAGCATTTGCACAAATTGAAAATAAATGGCAAGGTACACAATTGTCCAGTATTAATGTACGTCCCATGTGTGCTGCACTCATTAATACATCATGCCGTCATTTGACTAGCATGCCGCTGTGCACAGGATTTATGCATCTCTTATTAATTACACCCATTAACTTAACAGGGGAACTATAATTGAAGGTAAAAATAAGTCAGAAGAAAACATAAAGCAGTGAAATATTCTGTAAGTGACTGCATCATTCACAGGGGATAACATGTTGAGTTGTTATATATTTCAGCTCTTTGTTTCTTCGCAGCTAATGTTCTGCCTCCATGGAGTTTATCTCACACTTCTGCTAAACTTGAAAAACGGCTCTAGCACACATCGCTACTTTCTACTGCTGATTTATTTGCCACAGTAGCACTTTCATATTTTTTCTTAAGGTGTCACTGTGCTTCATACAATGCGGTGGAATTAGCAAGGCCTATACACCCTTTCCACACTTCCCCTGTGTCTAAGTGCTGAGTGAACCTTACAGATCTATATCAGCCCTCTCTCATTATAGGATTTACAGAACTTTAAGCGTTCATGCTGTTCTTACTCTTTATTTTTTTACATTTTTTTCTTCCATTAGCCTCTGTTCTCTCTCTCCCTGTACCTGTGTACTGTATCTATCATGTGTCTGTCACTCTAAGTCTGTCTTTCTGTCTCCCTCTACAGTGTTCATTTTCTCTGTCAGCTATTAGCTAATCCCTCTTCTAATCCTGTTAAAGAGCGTTATGCTGTTAGCTGCTATTTGGGTATGATCTATTCACACACACACACGCACACGCACACATACACACACACACACACACACACACACACACACACACACACACACACACACACACACACACACACACACACACACATAGGTATTCATCCTCTCCTCTGTTTTCCATTTTGCCTCTCTGTAAATGTGTTTTCTGTTCCTCTTCAGCCACCAGATCTTTTATTCATGAGCCTGAGATGGAGAAGAGATGGGCTAATTTATTCACAGCTAACTTTGGCTTGCCATGGTGTGTAGTGAGTGTGAGTGTGTGTGTGTGTGTGTACACACAGAAATTACATCTGTTAAGATTATTTGAATGCAGTTCTCTTCTTTCTTGTATGAATCTTTTGTAAACAAGTCTTGATTCTTTGCACTGTTTAATTTTATGTTATTTTCATGGTTTTCAGCCGTACTGAAGGATACTGTCAAGTGAGGACACACATGGTAGAAAAGATGGATGTTGCTTCCAGTCACATAGAGTTGATGTTTCACAACCATGATGGTTTGTCCTTTTAAACCCAGGTCAGCCTGTGATTTGTAATCATGGCAGAGATGTTCTGTCTGTGTTCTTAGTCCTGTGCAAATCCACCATGGCAAGAAAAAGTCTAAAACAAATTACATATTTCATCAAATATGTCTCTCCAGGCTTATTTTCTTCCTCCTCCAGGCTGGGAAGTGTGCAGGTTGCAGTGGGAATTATTAGTAACCGTTCTAACAGCACATTAGGTGGCAAATTTAGGAGT
This sequence comes from Hippoglossus stenolepis, assembly GCF_022539355.2. Classification (NCBI taxonomy): domain Eukaryota; kingdom Metazoa; phylum Chordata; class Actinopteri; order Pleuronectiformes; family Pleuronectidae; genus Hippoglossus; species Hippoglossus stenolepis. The sequence goes on from NC_061489.1 coordinate 7,033,070, forward strand.
CTCATCTGGTTATCGATTTTGCAGGTTGTTAAAAACTGCGCTTGAGAGATAAAGCTGAAGTTATGTCTCAGCCACTAGATAATCCTGGGTATTTGGTCCATAAATTTGAGTGAAACACAACTTGACATTATCCTGCACCAATGCGCTGAATGTAACGTATACGTGGGGACTTAGATCCCTTAAATCACACAAGGTCCCCAAGGAATTCCAGTCCAATGATAGTGGGGCTGTTGTGCTGACACAATAAGCCTATTTATCATTTCCAGCAACTATGTTGATTATCAAATAAACAAGAAATATATAAACTAATATTGCTCTAGGATGTGGATCCATGTTGTTCATTAATAGGTCTGTCGGTCCAACACTGTTGTTCAGACTGAATGTTTATTATCTGTTTGATGGATTGCTGTGAATTCTGGTGCAGAAAATCCTGGTGTGTACAGGAGGGATCACTCTGTCACTTCAGCAATCCCTTCACTTTTCTTATAGCGCCATCATTAGACCAAATTTAAATTTGTCCATTACTTTGATTTATGACCAATCATCATAGACTGTAAATAAAGATGGACGACATGACGGCTTCTTAAAAGTAAAGCCAAAGCACTTTTGGCTTCATTTCTGGATAGTGGGAGGAGAAGGTGGAGACACATTGTCAATCTTTATATAAAGTCAATGCCAAATAACTAAAACTGATATTCCCATCTGCCTCAGCTGTATTTAGTGTTTATTGCTGATTATGTTAGCATGCTAATTTATGCTAAACTAAGATGATAAAAAAATGGTCAATCAGCTGAACAGCTCCTTATTGTTTTCCCTAAGATTGTGTAACTTTTATTGAAACCAAAACAAGTGACAGAATTCCCTCCTCAGCAATGAAACATCTCCAAAGATCTTTGCCTGTTACTAGAGTATGTTTAAGTGATTGACAGAAACTCACATGGACATCCAGACACAAGATCCGACTCAAGAATAAAGGATACATTGATCAATTTCATTCTACAAGTGTACAGGATGTTTTCCCCCTTCTCTGATTACAGTGGAAATGAATGTAGTCCACCCTGACAGCCTCACATACATCTGCATGATTGGTGTCAAGTTCTGCTACAGTCGGTGTTGGGATTATTCATCATTATTACATAAAACTCCCCTACTCTCTATGAACATACATTCATTATTCATGAATTCATTAACCTCTCCAAATACAGGCAATTTCCCTCTGTCTAGAAAATTAGACCAAGGTTCTTACTCACTCCTTACGTTTTAACCTCTAAACCTAATGTCGCTGTATTTGACACTTTCACTTCACATTAGCACATTAGCGGACTGCCTGCTGTCAACTACTTTGCCGTTATGGTCAAGAAAGTCTGTTTAATCTATTGAACAATCCACTTTAGAAATGTAAAATAAAGATCAGTGTACTTTTAAGACAAAAAAAAAACTTTTTTAGCTATTGATGTTTGTAACAACATTCTGAACAGAAACACAAAAAATCCAGTCTCCATTACTACATGCTAAACTGCAATATTACCTTTGTTAGCCTGTTTGCTATTTGTAGTTCTAAATAGAACTTTAGCCCCTAATTCTGTTTTCCCGATTACAGCAAAGCAAGAACTGAGACAAAATGACAAAATGAATATCTCTTCTTAATTTATAGATTCAGTGCATCAGAATTACAATAAATATTGTCTACTTTGAAGTTGTCTACTTTCTGTCCTGAATGAATTTTATTCTGTCTTATTTTTATTCACAAAATGAGCAGTTTTCAGAGTCTAAGTTGAGACTCAGTCAAACTTGTCATTGTGGGTTATATAACAAGCCTTGGATTTCTTTGAACTTCTTTGTCAAGATAATTATAACAATTTTTACATTATTTTTAGACAAACATAAAAGTTGTTATTTCATTTCTCTTTACAGAGCAGGACAAATATGCTGCAGTGATTTCCTTTCAGGAATTTTAACTTTATAAATATAAAATGTATTTTATCCTGATGTTCTTCAAAGACATGTTGGATAAAAATGTGGTGGATGAAGTTGTTTATTTTCCTCTTGTGACCAGTAATTTTTTCCACCTAACAAGATAATTATTGTTTGCAGCTTTTATCAGTAGCAGTCTGCATTGCCACACCTACACTTCTGTTTGTGTAAAGAAAACGTTTCTATGGTATTTCAAGCCAACAACTAACAATTATCAACTTTTATCGACTGTAGAGTCTGATGTCTGATGTGTGAAGTGCCGTATTGCTTTAACTATTCATTTAGCCACGGGATCTGCTGCCTCAGTTACAGACAAGTTTAACAGAGGCGGTGCGATCATTTTATAATTGGGGTATTAACTTGGGTATTGTTGGTAGACCACTGTTGATAAGCAAACTGAACTGTCATTGTCGTAGCCTATGTTAATGCTGTTGAAGGGTTTCATGTCTTATTGAAACAGAGAATTTCCAGCCTTTTTCTTTCTATGAATTTTATTTTGGTTTGATACCCTTATTTCAAACTGAGTGCAAAGCGATTTTTATTTAAAAGCCCCTTTTTTAATTTTCCATTTTCATTTCAGAGTAGGAAATCAATGAAGATGAAGGAAGAGAGCTTCTTGGGGTTTCCAGTGTTCATCGTTTGTTCATAATTCATCATGAAATGTCACAATTAAATTATAGGCTACACAATTCACACTTCCTCATGACTAATAGGTGCAACGCAATTTTTTGCATGGGTATAAAGGAAATGTCAGATAATGGGATAAAAATCGTTTTATTCACTTTTTTCCTGTTCTTTCATGGCTTTTTGCAAGAATCTGGATCCAGATATAGAACGGCTGAAACCTCTGCTGATTGACCTTGTCCTTTCAAAAATGCCAAATGATCAAATCATATAGTTTCATCATTAAAGCAGCTGTCACCGACTAATACAGAAGATACTCGTGAGCTATTCTGAGGAACATTTCAGCATTACTAAGTAGAGGCGGAAGGTGTTACGCCGCCATACATCAGTGAGGCCCTCACTGTCCTCCAAGCAGTGATTGCTGGAGAATCTGGGGTCAGGCTAATAATGATTCCTGCTCCATTAATTTTACTGCTCCAGCCTGGACCGGACCCTCTTAAGGGTGGCATGTGTTTAATTAATCATCTCGTCCTGATGTCTGGTCAGTGGTCACCCTATCCGTCTCTCACAGTTTCTCTCCGGATGAATAAAGAGGGCTTTTCATTCAGTGTGGAAAAATGGTCAAATGGAAGGCTTAATTAATAGTCAGTTCTCTTTCTAACACTTGTGTCTTTTTGTTCTCCCCTTTATTCTCTCAGACTAATAAAGGTGATGCATTGGCCAGCCGCGTCCAGAACACGCTGGGCTCCTACGAAGAAATGAAAGACCTGTTAACCAGCCATTCCAACCAGAGCCACTTGGTGGGTATCCCCAAAGGCAGCAGTGTGAACAACAACCTGCAAACTCCGACCACTTCAGCCACAGAAAGACCCACCATGGACTCTCAGCTTTTCAATGAAACGTTAAGAGGAGGAGTAGGTGGTGGTGGAGGAGGAGTAGAGGCTGGTGGGGATAAAAGGATGGTGAACGCAACTTCCTCATCTTCAACCTCCATGCAACCTCCTGCTACGACCACGTCATCATCAAGCACATCAACAAATCCACATCAGAATTCAAAGAAGTCCCGAAACTCCATGGACTGGTCTAGGGGAGGCCACGGACAGAGTTCCCAAGGAGCAGGCCTTGTTTTGGGGTTAGGACAGAGTGGTCAGGGGCAGGCTACAGGATCCACCGGTGGCAGAGGAAAAATATCTTTATTAGAGGAACAACAAATGCAAAGACATGAAGAACTGTTCAGCTCACTAAAAGATGAACTAGGTCTAAAAGGGGATTCAAGCCCTTGTTCTTCCTCATCGTCTTCTTCATCCTCTTCATCTTCTTCGAGAAGGCACTCTTCCCACCCCTCCAAAGCCCTTCCTCTCCCAGGTAAATCTTACACAATGAGTTCTGAAAGGTAGAGACAAATGACTAATTGGGAAATATCCTTTCTTGCTTTCATTCTGAGAGTGAATTTAGAAGAAAGACTCAATCTCTGTGTCTTTTCTTTTGCTTCCTGTCTTCATCCTTATGAAAGCATTGCAGTTGTGCAATGTGTTATTCACCTATTCCAACTTTCCAAAAAAAATGGTTACCCATGTTCTTAGACCCTGTCCCAATTCCCTATGAAGTGCCCTTAGCTGGGAGTGTTCCCCTCCAAACGGAGCCACAGTGGTCGCCATGTTGACCTGCTTCGTCCGTTCGTAAAGCATTCAGGAATTTCCGTTTACCTTGAAAGGGTGTTTGAAGCGCTAGATGGCCACTTCCCCTACATCACATAGAAAAATGGAACAACACTACCCCTTCACGGCCACATGCAAAACAAAAGGGTAGAGCCAAGTAGTAGGGCTATGGGGTGAATTGGGACAGGCCATTGGTCTTGTAGTCACATTATTTAAAAATGAGCTAGTTTTAGATTGTGTATGTATCTGGTGCCTTAAACCAGGTACAAATAAACAGTTCATAGCTTCTTGAGGCAATTGTGTAGTAGAGATTTAGAGGACAATATTACGAGAATGAAATTATGATTTATGTAGAAAAAAGTTATAATATTTTGAGAATAAAGTTGTCATAGAGATGAAATTCATAATATTACAAGAAACAAGTTTTCTAAGAAAAAGAAGATGATTTATTTATCACCAATGATAGCCTTGCAGTGTGGTTCTTTTCATAAATGTTTGTCTTTTTTTTCCTGTAATATGACTTTTTCTAAAATATTATTCTTTATTCTCGAAGTCTCCGATTTGTATTCCCTTTTATCTCATCCTAATACTCAGTCATAGAAGTTGTTTTTTATCACGTGATTCTCAGTCAGAGATTTGCAGTGTTGGCACCTTAAAATGAAAACTAAGCTGCCATGAACATTTGTTCCCTCTCAGTTGTTCATGATCATGGTCTTAATGAGTGTTGACTAAGCTAATGGGTTGCTGATCATATTAGGCAAACAGACAATGACAGAGGTTTTGTATCTTTTCGTGTCATTCTTGTGTGAATGAGAATGCAAATAAATGCATTTCACGAAATGAGTACCAGTCAGTGGTGAGTACATCACAATGTGGTTGATTAAACAGAAATGTAACTTCTTACAATTGGATATTTGTGGCAAAACAGACTGACAGCTTTTGGAAGGGATTTCTGTAAATTAGCATCTGCTTATGATGATAACCACATCTCGCAGTTGATTTCTAAACCACCCAGCAACCCATAATTTGTTATGTTTGTGATTGGCTCCATCCATCTGCGAGAGGGATTTTTCTGGCATCCAACCTTCATTAGATTTTGACAGCACAGAGCAGAGCAATGTTCTGCTTGAGCAGGTGTTGCATTGCTGAATTTTGACTTTTCCCTTTTTGGTTTTCTTCTCTTTCCCTTCTCTCTCACAGATGGTGGCAATTTTCGATCTTCCACCATGGACGGTGGCCACTTTAAGTCTTCCACTAACACAGAAGCCGGAGGACATTTTAAATCCTCCCCGTTTGAAAATGAAACAGGTTCTCACTTCTCGATGTCCTCGTCCCCGCTGGCTTCCACATCGGTTGTAACGACCCCCACTCCTGGTCTGACCACTCCCACATCCGGACTAACTACCCCCACCTTCCCTCCTGGTAGCCTATCAGGGAAGCCGGTCGCAGTTCAGCAGAAGCCCACAGCGTATGTTCGACCAATGGACGGCCAGGACCAGGCGCCTAGTGACTCTCCCCAGCTTAAACCCCCTCTAGTGGCCACGGAAGGATTTAACAGCAGTCAGGCTTACGGAGGAAACTCTGGAAATGTGAAGAGTAAACTGCCAAAACTGACGCTGAGCCACACAGGGGAGGTAAGAGAACATCCATTGTTATATAGTAACACTATGCATATAGTTGTAATGAATGCATTTTTCTTTAATCAGTATTTCAGCCAAATATTAGTGGTTATTATGATCTCAGCAGTAACAGGTTTCATATGAATTACCACTCAATACCAAATAATATGAAGTTTGTTTTTGCCATTAAACGCAATGGTGAGCATAGTAGCTAACAGGAACTATGAAAATTCTTTAAAAAAAAATTTGGATCCCACAAACAGTAATTTGGAAAATATGCTAATTTGCTCTTTTCCAAGAGTAAAATAAGAAAATAAATATAGAACTCATGAATGATAGAATAATCTGAAAAAAAAAGATTTAAATCAATCATACTTTATTCATATAGCACCTATTACACATGTTAGTTCTTCACAATGGACTGATGAGCCAAGAATAAGACAAAACATATCAAAATGCTGTTGTAATAAAAGTTTAAACCTGAATGGAGTTCATACCCCCACCAAGGCCTAACGTGCCCCTTATGAAACCACACTAAATATTTTTAGTGTTATTGTTATAGTAATTATTTTCATCAACATCTATCAATTGTTCCCTGATAAATTTTGTTGTAATCTAACTTTAAAAAATGGAGAGGGGTTGAAGGAAAAATAAAAAATCCCCAAATTAATTAATAAATAAATAAAGAGAAATTTGATCAAATTCATAATATGCAATAATAATGTCTATAAACCATGCTTTGTCAAAACCTAGTCTTCATCTGTGGTAACTTTCAATACGATGCACATTTAGCCAATCCGTGATGTCACAACAAAATTATAGAAATATGTAATTTGATACAAAGACAACGTTCAGAGACTTGTTTTATTATTTAGTCAATTTTATAATCAGATATCGATTTCCCTAAGAAATCATGTCATAGAAAAAACAAAACTACTTCAATGTAAATATATTTATCCATTAATTACTAGAAATGCGATAAACCAAGAACGTTGAATGGGAGACTGCTTGAGGAGGTTATCACTGTGACTGGTGACGTTTGGATTTTTCAGATAATAACCACAGCTCTCTCTCCTCTTAGGTACACTCCTCATTATTTTTGAAAAGTAAAAGTCAGTCATTAGTCACACGTTGCTGTAATTGTTACGTCAAATGAATCTGACAGTAACTTTATTCCTCCGCACATCTCTCTATCACTCTGTCTGACTCACTCGTTTAACTCTCTCACACTCTCTCGCTCTATCTCTCACTTACTTTCTTTTTTAAAACAGAAAGAAGCACCAGGCTTGATGATGTGTGGGTTTGTGTGTGTGTGTGTGTGTGTGCTTGGGCTATGTGAAACTAGTTGACAGGCGAGTAGTCATCCATATCGAGCAAGCCAGCTGTTCCTGTTCTTTGATAGAGCTGGTTTGTGTGTGTGTGTGTGTATGTGTGTGTGTGTAGCTATCCAAATGAGCCTGAGATGGAGCTTTGAGCATATGGCACTGAAAAGGAGAAAGCCAGGGAGACAGGGGAGAGAGGGAAGGAATTAAAATTTACTTTACTTTCAGCACTTTCTTATGGAGGGCGAGAACATTCGGGGCCACGAGTGGTTTCTTTCTCTTTGTTTCACCCACATATCCAAAGAATCCATTATCGCCTGCTTACTTTTTAGTTTTCATTCCTCTCATATTTATTCTGGTGAGAGTTTTTTTTGGAAGGAAACGTAAACTCAATACAGACTGGGAGACTGATGGTTGGGAATAGATTTGGGCGGCAGCAGAGAGAAGAAGGAGGGATAGAGGAAGACAATGACTGACTGATTACAGCACCTTATCATCGCTGTATTTGTTCTGGTTAGGTGAGTTATTGGATGTGTTCTGCAGCTTAAACAGCAAATAGCAGCAAATCAGAGGATTGAACCAAGCAGCAAATGAGAGGAATAGAGAATCCTGCAGTTCGTTGTTTATGCCAGAAAACGTGTCCACATTTTACCCTTTGATTAGAGAAAGTTTAGCAACACAAGGTAGCAACAGCGATGGTCCTAATGCGTCACTTAAATGCAAAACCAATAAAAGTAATTTGTGTGGAGTGAATCAACATGATGGATTTTCCCTGTTACTGGTTCCAGATTAGTTCAGGTGCCATGAATGGGTATAAAACACTCAATATTTGGCTAACATGTCCGTTGTTGAGCCATCAGTGATTCTGTTTGCGTGTGCGTGTTCGTGCAGCCCTTCGTGTGTGTGTGTCTGTGTGTGTGTGACTGTGCAATAAGTCTCTAACTGCTGTGGAAGCTTTCTGTTAGCATTATAGAGTTATTGATTAGAGCCCTTTAAACCCCTGTGTGTGTGTGTGTGTGGTGGTGTGTGTGTGTGTGTGTGTGTGTGTGTGTGTGTGTGTGTGTGTGTGTGTGTGTGTGTGAGTGTGAGTGTGTGTGTGTGTTTGCATGTATGTGCCTGTGTTTATGTGAGAGAGGCAGAGAAGTAGAGACAGAGAGAGAGAGATAACACTGTTGATCTGTTCCTAACAGTTACAGTAGTCTTAAATCTACCCCTAGACACACACACACTCACACACACACATATATAAATGTAGTTGTTGTCGGCAGCTCAAGCTGAGGTAACACATGATGGTACTTTAGATGGATCCAACAGAAGTATTCTGATGTTTTGCTTTTACTGTTCTATTTTCATTACAAGTACAAACAATGAAACAAACGATAACAACGATACCTGCTGTGTGAAATACATCCATCTAAAAGTCATGTAAAAAAACACTTGAAAAATAAAGTTCACAAGCTAACGCAACCTAACACATAAAGCGCTCAAAAACTTAGGTTTTAGTTTGTGTCTTTATAACATCAATTATTCTTGACTACATCAATAACAGCAATTTATTTGGGGTTTAACTGTCAAAAACTCCGAATTTGTGACCAAACAGCACAACAACCGACATTAAATTCTGATTAGAATTTTTCTAAACATCATACATGACATCTTTCTCTAATCCAGGTACCCACTTCATATCCGTGAGAAGAAGAGTCTTGAGAAATGTAGAGAAAAATAGTTGTGCTCATATTGGACCCCTTCACTTTTGGTTAGTAGCTGATTTAAAACCGGCTGTGGTGGTCTCTAAGGCAGCCTGAACTACTATTTCGGTCCCTTGAGGGACAGTGGAACAAGCTGTAAACACAACATCTGAATATTATCACTCTGTAAGATTAATGTGTTTGCAAATGAATGATAAGAGAACTGCCACTGATTTGACAGTAAAGTCGTGAGCTGTAAAATCAAAACAATGAGCTAAAATAGGCTAAACAGATAAGAGCTGAGGAGACAATTATTGCAATGAGCTTATTGCAACGAGCAAACTATTCAGAAAACATGGAGTCGTTTGATTGGTTTGATTGATTGGTGCAGATTCAATATGTGTTCTTCTATCAACATAAAGTCCATTGTATTGATTTTTTTAAATCACAAAACATGTAAAAATTCCCTTTAAAAAATCCCCATGAACTCAAAAGGATCTTAAAATATGCTATTGTAACAGGTAGACACTTCTCAAAGTGGAAAAACTAGCAAGAGAGGACACAGAAAATATTTAAACTTTATGAAAACACTTGCTTCACGAGGTCAGGCTGTCTCTATGCTTTTAGTGACATTCAATTACTTTGAGTTTCCACTGCAGTCCCCTTCAGGTAAGCAACACTCAACTCAAGTGGATATACGAATGTATTTGTGAGACGCTGAGAGCAAGGTTGCAAGAAGGTAAACATGGAGGTGACAGGTGACATTTCCAACAGTACTGTGACGAGTTTCATTTACATGTAGTTCAAAGTATAGAGTTGATGTAATTTCACAGCGATTTGACGGCCCACTGCGGCGTTTCCATCAGGCGAGTGTAGAAGTGCATACAGTGCCTCACCACTAATGTAGCGGTAAATAAGAAGCAGGGCAGACTAAGACCTCCAGTCAGTAATCACCGTGATGCCAGCACCAGCCAAATCAATTCCGCTCTCAGAGAAAGCTTTCATTTGCGCCTTTTTTGCATGAAAAGATTCTGCCTTTATATAATACACTAACTTGATAGAGGGAATGTGAGGAAACACAGTGGGGTCCAAAAGTCTGACACCACGTTCCCATGGGAGATCGCTGAGCTGGAACATACTGCTGAGCCGGTTATGTAGGAACAGTTGGACAGGATGTTGACATGCACATGTACTTTAAGACATTTTCAGTTTCCACATGCAGAAATGGTATGACAGGATATAACATTATTTATCATTATTGATACATTGTATCAAAACAAAATATGATTAATTTTGAAATAATTTATTTTAAATTTGGCAATACTACACATCACAGCACAATTAACTAAACATACACATAACAATTTCCTCATGTAATTAGGGGAGGGTTAATTTTAAGGAAGTTGTCTCTCTTTTAAAAATATCTTCAACAAAATGACACATTTAGGAAAAATGTGAATGCCGCAGTCTTATTCTAGCTACGTTTGGTTCTGACAGGTTAAATATATAAATCTAGCATTTGTGATACTGAGGCTGAAGGAGCTCTGTCTACACAGTGTATTCAGGCAGCTCCTGTTAGCTAGGGATCCCACTGTGTGGACATTTTCTCACTGGGTGATAAAACCCTGAAACCTTAAACATTGTTGTTACTGATTACACTGAACAATTTACAAGAGAAACTCAGTGTCTGTGGATCGCTTACTCCGGTCTAAAATCTTGCGGTGCACTTGAAGGTGTGTGCAGTGTTTCCTATTAATTTACGCAGACTGTGGCGGTCTGCCTCTCCTATAAAATATCTCTAACTTAGTATTTTGCTCTTTCTCTCAAAAACAGTGACCTGTGAGTCGATGAACCTTTAAAACATCCAAAATGTTTTACCGTCCTACCCTAAATTATCATCAGCCTCTTTTACCAAGTCTCCTCTCATCACGTGATTAGACTCCTTTACCCTGTGATGGGGCTCTGCTGCACTGTCACATTTAGTTTTGATAGCTAGTATTTTAGAAATTAGTTTTTATTTGAAGAAAATAAAACATTCTGGTGGGCAAGTTATGTGCCTGAAAGCCATGTAACACCTCAATACAAACTACTCTGGCAACCCTAATATTAGCCAAAACAACATTTGTCTGGTGATAATGTGTAAATATTAAGCCCTGGTGCTTCAGAACGATCAAGCAATAATGCCCTGAAATAATATGAACTTACTAATAGGTACAATGGGAAAAGAGAGAAGCCCTGTAACAAGCCCTGTACGGAAACAGCTCTGAGTGATGATCACTGCAGTCACAGTGAAGTGGTCCTGTTGGTCTGTTCATACAGCGACGGAGGACTGGGATCAGACAGCATCAGAAGACCAGAGTGGAAAATAACAGGCAGATAAATGTAAATATATTTTACTGTGCCAGTGAAGCCTCTTTGATTTGAAGTGAGGAGTGGAAGGAAATACTTGAGAGAAAAGCACCATAGCTAATAAATGAGAAAAAAATTTTTTACTAACTGACTGAAATTTAGTCGCAGTGGCTGCCTCAGTAAAATATCTAAATTAACATGAGGTATATCCACGGAACGCTGCTCACTGTTTGCTTGTTTTCCAGCGAGCTGTGGATTCACAGCCTCAGAATGATTTACTTTATACTTTAAGTCAACAAATGCTTAAGGAAGCTTCCCCCTGTTTGCACATTCATTACAGTGGAGATGGATAGTCAGGCAGACACGGGGGTAAGAGTGGACAAATGTGCGGAGAAGGGTGTATGTAAAATTAGTCCACAGAAATACCTTCTCTGAGGAAATAAAGGCGAGGCGAGAGAACGTGACGAGGGAAATGGGGATACAATATTTTCACACTTCCAGCAGAAGTAGAAGAACATTATGAGGAGTCTGTCAATGCAGCAAACAGCTGGCTTCATTTGCATAATACCCATCAGACCTCACTCTCCCTCAGGCAGCCTGTCAACTCACGACCAAGGCGTACACGAATATATACACAAACACGACACTGCCATTCACTACCACAGTACCTATATATTTATAGGCACAACGTCTGTGTGCCTCCTAGAAAGTAGTGCTGCTGTGTGCAGCCTCTCTGTGACTCAGTGAAAGCTTTTCAGCACTTAAATTTATTTGATTTTCATAAAGCTAATTGCCTCTGCAGAGAGAGGGAGATGAAATGATTTAGCTTTTATGCTGATAATAAAATCATCATAAAATCATCTTCTAGAAACAAAGAATACAGTCCGATGAATCACACTACTCCGAGTGGCTGCAGTAAGACAGAGAAGAGGGGGCTTGGGGAGAAATATACTTAAAGCCAAATAGCATAGGGGAGGTCTCCCGTCAGCAAGTGGCTTCTGGGGTGCCATCACAGCAATAGCTGCCCTGTGATAAGACAGATCACAGAGGAGAGAGGGCAGCAGCGTGGGCTTGTCTCTGTGGGTTTTAAAGTTCAATATTTTAACACTTATATCATCCCTGTCAGTTGTGTTACAAGATAATCAGGAGATGGCGTGTGCTCTGTGATAACGAGTTCTTGTGAATGAGTTCAATAACAATGCTGTGATGTTAAGTCATGTTATGTGACAATGTACAAGCAGCAAGAAACTGAAAAGCATTTCAGCATCAGCGAGAACAGTGCTAAGTGCTGACAGAGTCAAAAGTTCATGGCCACATTTCTCTTTACATTTCACAGATTGCTTTTCCCCAAGAGAGCACATGCACATGCATATGCACATGCAAACACACACACACACACACACACACACACACACACACACACACTTTATGATTGCGTTTGCCACAGAGCAGTTAGCGCTTTAGAGTTGCTGTTTATAGCGGACATAATATGATTTCAGATTTACTGTTTACCCTCAGGATTAACATTATAGCTGTGTTTACTGGATTAGCTGCAACGATCAGCATTGATCTCTGACCACCATGAGAGGTTGATAGTGTGTCTTATCTCTCCTCAGAGTGGTGTCATCTCACTAATAACTAAATCCTCCTTTCACACCACCGGAATCAGACATTTCTTCAAGAGGCTAGGCAGATGAAAGTGCTCTTATTTAAAAATAAATAAATAAAAGATTCTGGCCACGGAGCGCCAGTGAATTCGATGTCGGCGGTTCAAATCAGGGCAGGGCCGATAACTCGACACACAGTAGCTCCCAGTGAACGCTGGCCAGGGGGTCGCAGCAGTCAATCCCTGCACTTTAACAGCAGCTTCCTCATCATGTGCTGAAGTGATCTGGGGCTCGGTGAGCAGCAGCATGTAGCTGATGTCATGGGCTGACAAAGTCAAGACTCTAACTCATAGTTTAAAGTCTGAGGCTGACATTTAAATGAATATATAATAATTAAGGGCCATTATGAAAGAAGTATTCAGATCGTTTTAAATATAATACAACACAGTGTATACATTATTCTATTAGCAAAGTATCTGTTTGCAGAATGGCTCATTTCACAGGCTTATACCTGTACATAAAGTATATTAATGACTTATTATTGAAAAAAAATCTGTTCCATAGATAATTATCATGGCAGTTCCCAGTTGGATGATGGGAAAATGAGGGGGAGGATAATGTAAGCATCATTAAACTGAGGGTATAGCAGGTCAGAGTGGAGGGGAAAATTGATATATACATAGTTTAAAGAGACACACTCATATGTGAAAGAGTAATGTCTACTTGGTTATATTTGCATATATCTATAGTGTCTATAGACAATCCTATACACATACTTGAGCATTATGAATATGTAAGCCATGATGAATAAAAGCCATCAAGTCAGATATTCTATGTGGTCATAAAGAAAATTCATATTTTATGAAATTGTATTTAAGTGGTGCAAATTTCCAACAAAATTTGTGTTAATCAAATTATCAGAACCTATTGATATGCAGTGAATATTTGATTTTATTGGGTTATATTTTGTGAAGAGAGAAAACATACAGCACTGACTTATTTTCAGTATTATAAAGCTGAAATATAGTTCTAAAATATAATGAAATAAATGTATAAAGTTACATTACACATATTTTAGTAAAGTACAAGGACCTTCTGATTGAAAATAAAGTACAGTACTTAAAATAAACCTACTTAGTTACTTATTCATTTTCCTGATTATGGGTAAACAGCTCAGGCTGAAGCTCGTGATGAGCAGCTGAATCTGCTGCAGCGTTTATATTTTTAATTGCCGCCAGAGAAGATTGTTTCATGCTGTTTGTCTCACAGCTACGACACACAATTAGGCTTTGAGGAAAATGTAAATCTACATTCCTAATTTCCCCGTGCCCATTGTTCATGATACCCTGCCATGTCATCTCTTCTGATCTGGTGAGAGCCGCTGGACCTGGATAACTTTTATTATTTCATGTGTACACATGATGCCAAATAAAGTGGTTTTAGTAGTCCCACTCTCTGTCTTTATAAACATATATTATTTAAAGCTTTTATATTGTCCTGGTTGTAATTGGGCTACTTTGCATGATTATTTACAGAATTCAATGTTTGGTTTATAGATTTTTAAAAGAGGGATGTCATTTTTTAAGCATCATTCCTCAATATTTTCAAATCACCCGTAATGTTGTCTTGAATATGTTGTTAATTAAAAGTGACATACTGCTCTGTTTTAATAATATTAACTCCCCAGATTGTAAAGGTGATACAACTTGTACTTATATAATAGTATATAAAATATAATAAATTATATTGCAACTCCATTTTGAACAGTAAGAAACTGATCCAAACGGCTAATAAAATATCAGACGATTCCATAACAGCTTATGTCTGCTACCCATAAAAATATGGTAATAAAAATCTTTATTGCTGTTGGCATTACAGAACAATACACAGAGAACCTGTGCTGTGGGCTCTTTAGTGTTATTCATTAGGTTCTGATACAGGCCAGTGGCTGTTCCTAACATCGTGGATGTGTTTCTCTCTCTCTCTCCCTCTGTGTGTGTGTTTGAGAGAGAGGGATAGAGAGAGTGAGAGATTTGCATTTCGTGGCTATGCTCTGATTAGCAAACTGGCAACGCAGAGCTCAGCAGGGCATTTTTTATTAAAAGGCCTGACCCCACACACACACACACACACACACACACACACACACACACACACACACACACACACACACACACACACACACACACACACACACACACACACACATCATAGACAGCCCCTCACAAATTTGTACTTCTATATTTATGAGGACACTTATTGACATAATGCATTCCCTAGCCCCCTACCTAAACCATCACAACTAAATAACCTACCCCAACCCACACCAAATTATAACCATGACCAAAAACCAAACAGCATTCTAAAGGTTTGTCAGAAAGTGAGGACCCACTAAAATGTCCTCACTTTACCCAAAGGTATAAGCGTACATGAACAGACAGACAGACAGATGTAAACACTCACACACATGCACACGCACTTACACACACACACTCACACACACTCTCACAGCCGCTCACACACACACGCACACACACGCGCACACGCACACGCACACACACACACACACACACACACACACACACACACACACACAGTGGGAGTCGTGTTTTGATCTACCAGGGCCATTACAGACATTTTAAAATCCTATGAATATAAAAAAGAGAGAGAGGGAGCAGGATGGAAGTGAGTGGAGGGAGATGAGAAGATGAGAGAGATGGGCAAGAGTGCATCAGAGACAGGGAGAGAGGAAAGACAGAGGGAGGAGAGATATCACCGGAGAGGAAAGAGAGAGGAAAGCATATTTTCCTCTTCTTTTTCTGTGCGCAACAGTTTATTATTTAGTTTTGTGGTAGAATGAACGGGAGAGTGCATCAGTGAGATTACATGGAAGATAGACGGTTAAATGGCTCCCTCGGTCTTTCCCCTCGCCATTTGTTTTGCATTTTTCAGTTTGGTGTATCGTTTCTTGATATCGCTGGGGTCTGTGAAGGAGAGTTGAACCACGGCATGCTCGGCACAAAGCCTGAGATTTATGGAAAGGCTCAGTATCAATAAACATGAAGCGTGATTGGTTGATTGAACAAAAGGCCTCCCGCAATCAGAGCAAATGCATCGTCATTGTTAGTTTTGTAGGCAGCCGGCACCATCACTGATCACTTGATTTAAATGGACATTAATATGGGAAGAAACAGACACTTACAAACCCAAACAACCATGACTGACGACTGACGAGACAAGTGCTATTTGGTCAGCATGATAAATTATCAGACTGCAGGCATTCAATCACCAGCTTAGAGAAAACAGTGGTCATCCTTTAATTATTTTTAGGAGAGGAAAGCAAAGGAGGGAAGAGGAGAGGAGAGGAGGAGGAAGAGGCAGCTAATAGGGTGATTAAGGGGGAGGAGAACTGCTGTTGAGAAAAAGACTGTGTTGGATTATTTTCTCCTCTAGGAGCTTACAGGGAACCAGTCGGTGTTTTACACCTCAGCTCTTAACACCCTCCAAATCCCCCGATTTAGACTTAAACTGCATAGAGAGGGAAGAGAGAGGGAGGAGTGGAAGAAGGGAGGATTGCGTAGAGAGGGTAAGTGGGTGAAAGAAAGACAAGAGAGGAAAAGGAGGTAAGGAGATGGAGGGAAAGAATAACAGGGCTGGACAACAGGTGAGGAGTCCAAGGAGGAAAATCAGTTGAAGTGTTTATAGTGTTGAAGTAATCACATGATGGTTCGTTTAGAGCAAACTGAAGAAATATTCAAAGAAAAAAACTTTCTCTCACCAATCAGGTAAAAAGTCAAAGCTCAGACTGAGTGTGTAATTTGTGTTTGTGAGCCACATGCTCGCTCACCTGTCATCCTGCGAGTGTGTGCGCGGCGGTGTGGTGTAAAATACTGCAGCGGAGCTTTTAGCTGCAGTGTAAACACACAGATCACCTGCAGGTCTCACCTCATTTCATAGCTCCATGGTTGTCAGCACCCGGGCTGAGGGCCAGCGCTGGCACCTGTGCTGCTGCTGGGTAACCTGTCCAGATGTAGACCAAGACATTGCAAAATGATGTATAGACAATGTATCAAGCTGGTTATCACTCACAATACTGATACTGATTTTTATACTTTCTCCCAAACATCCTCATTTCCCGTTGACAATTGACTATTCTCAACATCATCCCCCTGGCTAGCTTATCTTTTTAAGAGCATCAACCAAAAATCTTCAAGCATCCCACTGCTTTCAAATGCTCCATGTCAACACTGTTGAGCGATAGTAGGCCACTATAGTATACAATCTTATCTCAGCAGGCCCTTTGGCAATTTAGCGCTGGCTCTGTTGTTTGTGGCCTATTGATATATGTATGATATAGTTCCTTTTGGAAGATGAAAGTTGGTCTCTGAGCTTGTTGCTGCGAATTCGACTGAGAAGATAAAGCGGAATTCATAACAAAGACATATTTTGTGGTACAACAGTGCTGCCTCTGTGGATTTTGGAGTTTTATTTTGTACAGATATACTACAACATATATACCCTACACACACACAAACATATACAAACACATGTCCATATACTTATTCCAGAAATCTCTGTCCGTCTGTCTGACTAGTTCACACGTCTCTGAACCGTACCGCTTTACACTTGTCATGTGCGTTGTTAAGAGCCAAAGGAGGTGCTGTGTTGAATTTAGTGTAATACGTCCAATATTAATAAACTTTGAATAAACAGGTGACCAGTGCTGTGTAGTAGGGATGTCACGATATGACATTTTGGTGCCACGATTATTGTCAGAGGAAATATCACAGTTTCACAGTGTTCAAGATTATCGATACTATAGAATGGAAAAAGATCTCAGTATAGGTCACTTAAACTCTCGGATACATTAAATAATGGTTAATAGGAAGAGAGAGAGAGAGAGCGAGAGAGGGTGTGTGTGTATGTGTGTGTGTGTGTCAGCTGCTCCTGTGGAGCTGGTCAGAAACCGAAAGTAAACTGTGAACTCCTCCGATGGGGGTATGTGGAGGTGAGGGGGCTGGGAGAGCACCTTCACCTGCAGCAACTGAGCCGCCTCAGAGGAGACTCAGACACAGGACACTGGCAGACTCACGAAAAGACCAGAAAGGACTGAGCTGTAACGCTAGTTACTTTTCGTGAGCGTGAGGACCAATCGGCTCACAGCTCTCACCTGTGCTGATTGATCCTCTGTGGTGAAGGTGCTCTCCCAGCCCCCTCACCTCCACAGAGGTTTTTACCAGTCGTTGGTGGAAATAAGGCTGTAACGTCAGATTGCTCTTCTCAACTAAACTTTCGGTGGCTCCGGGAGGCAGGACACCATAGTTAGCTATCGTAGTTTTTACAATTCTTATGGTTATGAAACTGTGACGTTATGAAACCCTGGTTATCGTAAAACAGGTTGATCCCGACATCTCTACTCTGTAGTGACGGCTGGGACACAAAGGCATAAGTGATGTTGTCCATCAAGACAACGGCAGCTTCTAAGCAAAGACAACTGATTCTCCAGTTCAGGGTTCAGCGAACTGAGTCGAGCTTCAATGAACTTGGAATAAACAGGTGAACTGTTATTTGTGCAGGGTTCTGTGGACTGAGTCCTGCAGCAGGTCTTTACTTATCATGGCTTAACTATTGCAGGTTCATTTTACAGTTTCAGACAGAAAGCTGCCACCAGCATCACCACAGGCCAAGCCAACCGCAGTGGATTCAAAATTGAACATATCTTAGTACATATCAATCAAATGTAAGTTGATCGGTGTGTTTGCGGAGCTTTGTGTCAAGTGCTGTTTTGTTGCAGTGTAATCACCAGTGCTGGGCTGAGCTGCTGATATCAGCAAGAACACTGCTGCTGTTCCAAGAGTCCTCCTGACTGCGGGAGTCTGGACCCCTGAGTTGAACCTGCCAAGTTTGAACCTCGAAGAACGGTAGTCTGAACTTGGCGTTCTCTGTTGAGAAAGGCCTTTGTTCACAAAGCCTTTAACTCTGCTTGATACTGTTAGACTGCGCTGTAGCGTGTCACAGACACACAAAACAAGAGTCTAGGATGAGTCAGGAGTTTGTTTCTAATAAAACACTTGATATATTATTTTCTTTTTCAATATTAGATGTTCGTGGATGAAAAAAATATATATCTGAAGTGACAACATAAAAGTATAAAAGTGAAAAAAATTTGGTTTAAATGATGCCATTTTGTGGACAAAGAGGATTTATTTAGTCCTCTGGGAATAACATATGGGTGTGAGAGAGAGAGAGAGAGAGAGAGAGAGAGAGAGAGAGAGAGAGAGAGAATATATGGATGCATAGATAAACATACAAATGCATAAAGGAACACACATACACACACACACACACCTTTGTTGCCCCATTGTTCGGCTAAGAACCCCTCCATCTCCCACCCGTCAACCCCCAACCCCCACTCAAGAGCCACTTATTTAGTTGGTACACAGACGTCATGCTGAGAACCACACACAGACGGACCACACACACAGTGCGCACAAACACACACTCAAACACATCCTGCCAACAGAACAAATCAAATAGACTCAGCTTGAATTTTGCCTCTACACATGCACACACACATCTGTCAATCAATCTCTCTTCCCTGTTCAGCGAACTAGGCTTCAGCAGCAAAGTGTGTATGTGTGTGCATGTGTGTGTGTGTCTGTGTGTGTATGTGTTTTCTTCTTTCCACCAATTAAAAAATAGTTGAGTGTATAACTATATAAAGCCCCTTTATTCCCATGAATATAGCGCTGAATGTGTGTGTTTGTCTGTGTGTATGTGTATGTGTCATGTTTATTTATAAAAGGGTTTTTATTTGCCAATGAATGTGTCTGAGTGTGTGTGTGTGTGTGTGTGTGTGTGTGTGTGTGTGTGTGTGTGTGTGTGTGGTAGGAGGTGTTCTGTTCACAATTAATCACAGTGGTGAATCTCCCTCCCCTTGTCCTATAATAGAGATGTCATCAACAGCAGTAACTACCGTGCTGCTTCTTGGCTGCTGATGCACAAGTGGTTCAAGTATTATTGTTTATCTTAGTAGCATTTAATTAAATCTCCTAGAGGTTGTTGTTAGTATCATTATGCTATAATGTACTCATACCCATAGGTTGCAGTTTTACAGCTGCAGATAATAGAATACCTCTGCTCTAGTTGACTGAGCAACAAAAAAAAACCGTTGGGTTTAAAATAGAGCAGCATTCAATAGTTTATCAGAGGCTGAGCTGTTCAGGAAACAAAGAGTTGTAGTGAAACTGCAAGTTTCAGATTCTGTTCTGGAAGTAAGACAAATTCTTTCAGAATCACATTTGTTAAAGCACAAATTAGTTCTAACCCAGTCTTGGAGTTACTCTATTATTTAAAGAGGGATGGTTAATAAAAACAGATCAGTTTTTTCATTATTTTCACTTTTAGCTGATTGAAAACAATCAAGACGCACTCTAAAACCTAAGTGTTGTTGAAAATTACCCCTTAAAACCTTAGGGTTTTCTGAGGAGCTGAAAGAATTGCCGACGTAAAAAAAAAAAAAAAATAGTATCAAGGTCTGAAGCAGATAGAGACATTAAATAAATCCTTTTCGGCGAATGATGTATTTTATCAGTCACATGTCTTAAACAAACGATGACAATATGACGAGGCCTAGAGATTTGTTGTTTTACGTTTTGGGAAGACAGAGGTTGAGCACTAAGAGTTTGACTGGCTGTTGTCCAGGTTTATTACAGGTGTATTCTACCCACTCAGGTGTTTTCAGTCTGTTGCTTGATCACACCTGTGGAAATACACCCAAAAACAAATCAAGATTCAATTTTTTCACAGCAGTCAATATTTACAATTATCGTCATAAATGTCACATTATTATTTGTTTCAAAGACTGATTCTTTTAATCTCTTCACTGCGTGCACAATACATTAACATATTATTAATATATATGTATATGTTAAACTATCAATGAAAATTATATTGTGATATTTATTTATATTGTTTTATTATTGTCTCAAGATCCTTTTGGGCGTTTACTTGATTGATATTTGTCTGGCTCTTTTTCAGTTTTGTTCTAACTTGATATGATGATATATATAATGACTCGTGGCCTACGCCCCCTACCCGGGGACCATATATTGAAATGATTTTTGGAACAGGGAGATGGAACAGGGGCTTGCTCCATCCACTCCACGCATCGACCTGGTATTGCAGTACCTCCAGGTACGATGCACCAACACAGTAGGTGGCGGTAATGCACCTTGATGTTGGTTGGCTATTATGGACTTTGGTTTTATTATTTTTCAAACTTCAGGTTTGATCGGTCAAAATAATTCAAAACTGCTGTAGGATTGCCGAGTGCCTGACTCAACCAATGAGACAATAAGTTGCAGTTATGAACCAGATAGATTTTTGTAAAAAGATAAGCATGCAATACAAAATCTAATAAAAAGAATACAGAGACAGAAGACAGACCGCATGTGAAACAATGAAACACAATACGTTTTTAGTGACATTATTGTGAAATATCTACGTGAAAACAGGGGGGAAAACGGTTCTTGAAGTGGAAGGTTTCACTTGTCACAGATGTGAAGTATTTCTCGGAGAAGGGCGGCTTGAAAAGATGCTGTAATGGGGTGAGAGGGAGCTGGAAACTCTCGTCTCGGCACGCTTGACGGTGCACTAGGTGAAAAAAATGATTCAATGGAACGTCAGCGCCAATGATTGTTGCTGCCGAGGAGATGATGTGGTGTACTTCTTTTCATATGTGACCGTATGTGCCTCTGTACAGACACTGAGTGAAAGAAATCGTTGTGCTCTCTACAAATCAATGTGTGGAATCCAGCCAAGAGAAGAAAAGGCTGCAGTAGAAATGCACAGGGTTGAACTTTACAATTTCAAACTTGGTTTCAAAAGGAGATTGACTCTTGTTCACCGGAACAACAAAAGAACAAAGCAAAGACTAGTTTTTAAGTATCGCAGTTATTTTCTCATCACAGCATTTTAACTATCAGCTAATCAATTGTGTAAGAAACCTTTGGTAAATTTAGTGGCACAGCTCCTTTAGATGGATGACTCTGGGTCGTGCTAATACAGATTGAAGCGTTTAGCTTGGCGAGCTGGCTTCAGGATGTGATCCATCAGAAAACAAGGCTAATGTTTTCAGCTAACCCACTCCTGGTGCAATTACATGGTCCACTGGCATTGATCATAGCTCCTCTTCTTCAATCTATCCTCCTCGCTCCCTCTCTCACCCCCTTTAATGGCTAAGTCAGTGTTAAATGTTTGATAAATGAGTTTTGAGACCGCTTTCCCATGGATTTATTAAAATTCTATAAAAACTCTCTTTTGACTGTGTGTGTGTATATATATATATATATATACATATATATATATATACCTATAGCGAGAGAGAGAGAAGTGAGAAAAGGAAGAATCTTATACTATGTATGTGTGTGCTAACCACCTTTGCATTCAAGAAGAGATAAGTCGGTTTCAAACGACGTAACTGTCACTGTCCACATACTTCCATTACTTACTTTACGCCGGAATGTTTAGCCATTGTCAGACATGAACTCCGGAGAATGTCCGCGCAGTTTCTCCAGAGTTTGCCTTTCACACATGAGCAATGCAGAAGGAGATTTTCCGCTCACACACATTCACAACAAAACAGAAATCTCCGAAGTGTTCAGGTGAGGGGTGGTGCAGCAGGCAGAGGCCGACCGAGACACATTCATTCTGCTGGGGAGATAACATCAACACTTGTCACCTAAAACTCTCTCTTCGCTGGTGTCCTCTACGTGTATGGCACTGCTTTTTTAACTTGAGATGTTTGTCTTCTTTTAGTTTTTTCACTTCTGCATCTGTCATGTGTTAGAAAGGTCATGAACACACCAACTCACTCGCTCTAACCAACTCACAAAGTCTCTGCTCAAAAAGTATGGTTGTCTTGCTTGAACTATAAGCTACTGCCCCAAACTATTTCCAGTGGCACTGCTCCAATTTTGTCTGTTTTGTCCGTGTTGCTAAGCTTTCAGAAGACTTGCACACATACGGACAAGCAGAGTACAGACAGACGACTCTGACCATTTCCATATACGTATCTAACCTTGAGCATAAATGAGCCAAATTAGCAAACGTTTGCCTTTTTTATATACAGCTGCTGTGTTTCGGTGTCCAATAACCAGGCAGCCAGCTGCTACCTTTGTTTACTGCCATCTTGTGCAGAGCAGGTAGTGTAGAGTTGGTTCATTGAAACGTTTTCTTGTGAAAACAGCTGTCTACTATTTGAAACAAGAGTTATGTAAGAGGTGAGACTAAATCGATGATATATGTGCTGTAAAACTAAACTATGCTAGAAGCTACATTAAGTGTTTTATCCTCTGAAGAGCTGCAGAGTTGTTGATAATCCTCTGTGGTTTTTCATATTACATGTAGTCATTTCATTTTATGTTAATTAGAAAAAAATATTCATTAACAGAATTTTCTGAATAGAAATTCATCACTTATCTCTGTTGGATGGTAAAACTTAGCTCGAACTTAAAATGTGCCTTTTCTTTAAGTGGGGAACAGCCGTTATCTGAATCTGCTGGTCATAAGTACAGCTTTGGATACACACAAAAAGACGAACGCACACGCCACACATAAGGACTCAGACACATCCGAACGCATGCACATGCTGGTGGAAGGCCAATTAGCGCAGGGTGAAAGCGACAGGCTTATTTGAAGCAATGTTTCAATGACAACATTTAATTGGATGGTAAATCAACTCCTTATCTGCCTCTCCACAGCCTGGTGTGGGGAACACGAGATGAAGAAAGAGAGGGAGAGGGACGGAGAGAGAGAGAAAACAGAGAGAGATATGGAAGAGAAAAAGGGGGGACAGGGGGGAACAAATGAAAAGAGATGAGAGAAAGAGGGAAAACCGGTGGGTGTGTGTTTGTGCATTCGTATGTATCGTTACCTTACCGGGCTGTAAATGCTATAGAGGCAACTCAGGCGAGAGGAAGCGGTTAGTGTAGATGAAAGCGACAGAGGGAGAGCACGGCAGTTCTGACTTCACATAGCAGGAAAAACTCAGTTAGAACTAATTACACTTACAATAACTCTGTTCCATTTATGTGTCCCAGAAAACCAGCAGCACGCACAGCATCAGGTTCCTCTGACCCTGCAGCCATTAATGTTATAAATTAAAGGTGTATGTTCTCTCACCAAAATATATATCAATGTGTCAGCTGATATTTATCACAGCTAAAACACTTCTTCTGGGGTTGCAGTGTGATAGCATTTTATCAGCTCTGAATCTAGTCAATGGTGGGATGTAACAAAGTACATTAACCTCATTACTGTTCCTAAGTACATGTTTCATGTATCTGTACTTGTACTCCACTACGAGCAAATATCTGTACTTTCTACTCCACTTACATTTTTGCAAAGCAAGTTGTTACATTTGTTGTGCAAGTTGTTTTTTTATATTTTTAAGAAGTAATCAATAATGAGAAGGGACTT
This sequence comes from Hippoglossus stenolepis, assembly GCF_022539355.2. NCBI lineage: Eukaryota > Metazoa > Chordata > Actinopteri > Pleuronectiformes > Pleuronectidae > Hippoglossus > Hippoglossus stenolepis. The sequence continues at coordinate 7,057,392 of NC_061489.1, forward strand.
GATCCACTGATCCAATCAGAGCAGACAGGTCTGTCTATTTATTTGTACTTTTACTTAAGTAAAATGTTTGTTGTTCCTCCACCAATGAATCTATAATTAAAATCCACTGTAATTCCCTTATTTAACCAATGAGCATTTAGCATTCATCATTTCAAAGTCACCAAAGTTATAAATTACTGCAATTCAAAGACTCAGTTTATATCTGTGATCACCTCTTGTTTAGTGGTTTCCTTAAGATTAATCAACTTTGACATTAACTAAATTAAATAGACACTGAAATAACAGCTTACCTATTTCGACAAATGTGTTTTCACAAACTACTTAATCCAAGTAAAGCAGCTCCTGATTCCCAGCTATGCTGATACGTGAATAACACCGATTTTATCTGAACAATAAATTAAACAGGGGCTATTTAGCATGCTGTGATCAGTGCATGAGTTGCCACTGTCACTGTTGGAGAATCTGTCTTTTCACACACTAACAATCTGAGAGCACTGAGTTCAATCAGCTGCTTGGACAGAGCAGCTTCAATTAAACTGAACAAGCTCGAAGTGTAAATGAACGAACGTCAGTTAGAAGGTGACATTAGTTCATTTCACCAGTGAAAACAACTGTGAACGTCAGTGAATGGAAAGGAGAATTAAAAAGGTGCAATCAAAGATTCATTGGCATCAGAGCAAAACAAATCTGGGTGTTTTGCCTGTTGGGGATCAGATCCAACCATGAACCTGCTGCATCAGAACGCTGAAACATGAGAGGGACACATGCTGCTGTTGGACATTTAACATGGAATCAACATTAACATAAAATCTATAAAAAGATTACTTTTCTGTAAAAGTATAGCATTAATGTTGAGATTAATGCACAGTCTGACATCATACATGAGAACGTGCTGAATCTGATGTATAGAGGTAGCACATGCAAGTTCACACAAAAAAGAGGCTACAGTGTGAGTAAGTATGTAGCTTCATCAGAGCGTTCAGACCACAGTCCGATTCGTGTTCTTCTGTAAAATACGTCATATTTTGTCTTCTCTGTGATATCAAACGAAAGAAAAACATACTTTTCTGTTTATTCAAGAAAATAATTGTAATCTCAATTAAACCTTTTCTTTTACCCTCAAATTTCAACACCACTTCTGGTTTTGTGTCCAACAGTCGTCCTGCAGGATTCAAACAGTCAGCTGAGTCAGCTGATACATCTACAGTGATGACCAGTTAGGAAAAAGAATTCCTAGAAACTTTACAATACCACTCCACAGCAGAATGTGTTCTTCAGTCGGCCACTGGCCATGTGCTCAGTATCACAAAGACAAAGCTCAATATAGTGGCTCAGTCTGAGCTTCAAGCAGAGTGATATCACAACATCAGACACAGGGAGGACTACAGAACTGTGACAATGAGAGGCACTGATATGTTGTTAAGGAAGCGTATGAAGTGCTCTTTATGAGAGAGCAGTGCAGAACCACAAGAGAAGCACCACAGTGTTTGAGATGTGAGGTCAATAAAAATGTGTGAAAAGGCCACATGAGGTGATGAACCTACTTTTTATATGAGCTCAACAATCTTTAGGTTATCAGGCTGACTCATACTCAAACATGCACAAACTGAATCACACACAGACGTGCTCTCTCTCTCTCTCTCTCTCTCTCTCTCTCTCTCTCTCTCTCTCTCTCTCTCTCTCTCTCTCTCTCTCTCTCACACACACACACACACACACACACACACACACACACACACACACACACACACACACACACACACACACACACACACACACACACACACTGTGTCCTTTGAGGGCAATTCTTGTGATCTATCTAGCATGCTGGTAATCCCAGTGATGGCAGCCACTCCAGCTCTGTAAACAGCTGAAATATGGATGATAAAAGGAGCAGATGAAACTGAATAAACGAGAAGCCCATGGACAAAAAATCCTTGAAGATTTTCCAAAACCCTGTTGGACCTCAGTCTGAACCGTATACGACTCAAAACTTCAGTGGCACGGACCGGATGATTGACAGTTTTCATTTGACTTTGACATTTTTTGTGACAGAATAGCAACAGCTTTTCTGCTCCCTGGTGACGACAAGGACCGCGCCAGAAGACAGGGTTCAGATAGTTTGTGTAATTTACCCGACAAAGTAAACCCCTTCCTCGTTTTACTGAGAAAATATCCTGAGAAAATGGTTCTAAAATGAAAGAGAAATAGGAGCGGATGAGTTGGTAGCACTCAGAGGACAGCGCAGGAGAAAGTGTTTACATTCATCAGGCTCCAGATTTAATTCTGTTTGACTTTGTCTTTGCACATCTTTCTTTTTCTTTGCTCATTATCCTCCTTCATTCTCTCTTTGTGTCTCCTCGCTTCGCTTTCATCTTCTGCTCCTGCCTATCTCCAAGTCAAATGTTACCATCTCTCTGTGTTGACATGAAGAGACTCAATGTCTTTTGGGGTGTTTTTATTAATTCATGTTTTGTCATCCCACATGCTTTCACTGAGTCATTCATCTCTCTGTTTCTCTCTCTGTCTCTCTGTCTCTCTCTCTCTCTCTCTCTCTCTCTCACACACACACACACACACAGAGGAGAGCATGTTTCTACAGTCTTAAACACATTACTATAATTACCTCTTAATGATTTTTAATTCCAGTACAAAAGAAACAAGACGCTGGTGGATTTGAAACACAAAAAAGACACAGGCACATAAAAAGGAATCATTTGAGTGGAATCACATTAAACGTGTTTGTTATGTCATTTTATCAGTGGCTGCTTGTGTGAGTGTGAACAGGCTCCTCGCTAATATGACAAATTAATATAAGAACCTATTCAGCCAAACAGAATGGAGTGTCAGGACCAACAACAAGCCCTTATTCTAGGTACTGACTATCCCTGAATTTAACCCTATGAAGGTTTTTATTATACAAGCTATTGATTGAGCTATTGATATTATCTCAAGTTTTTTTTGCCTCCCTCTCGTCGAGGGTTAGGTGCAGAGGATGTCGATGCTCAATGAGGCAAAGTTTGATTTGTGGATATGGGATTCATTGAACTTTTGATACAGATTAAAATAACAATGTTCAATCAGATTGTGGAAGTTCATTTTGAACAACTGACTCAATTCCCAATAATGACATGTTTTTAAATTATAAATTGTATTTAAATGTATACATTATATTCTCTCATTAATGGCACATATCATATTGAGCCTTATGCAAAGCAGAATGTAACCAAAAGTTACTTTTTAACTTTTAAATCTGACCCAAAGGGATCAGATTTTAATGCTAAAACTATGGAAACACAATACTTCTCTCACCACAAGACTGAGGATTTTCCCACAACCATCAGAAAATGTAAAGGTGTTAAAATAGTGGTTTAGTTTTGAAATCCACATATTCTCACTGTCCCTAATAAAAAAATAACATAGAGTTAACTCAGCACTAACCCATCTCTTATAGTTCAACAATGTTTCTACCTGTTCATTATTGTTCATCAACATGAGGTTGAGTTGCAGTTTGAACTAATAATGCTCAGTTATTTTTTTGTAGTATGGACGATTGATGGATGATAAAAGACTAGAGTTGTGTTTTAAGAAGATAATATTTTTTGTGTGCAATATATATGTAAAAGATTATGTACAGTGAGGAGTAATAACACGTAGTTGATCCACCTCAGATTTGTAAAATGTTTTGCTTTTAGTCTGTCTCTGCTCATTAACAAGAGTTTAACACCACAACCTTCACCCAGGAGCAAAAATCTGTCTTTAAACTTGAAATAATAATAATAATGTGACATTTACTGTGATGGTGGTGGTGGTTTTGACTGATATGATTTTTTTTTTTTTATCTTGATACATTCTACTACTTTTGAGAATATTACCCAGTCCTATGTGGCATATTTAAAGGTTTGATGACCTACAAACACTCAGAACTTCATAAACTCATTGGGCTTACTGATGTAATTTAAAGTAACAGTGTATTAACAGTTTCCAAGCGTCCTTGGGTCCTGTGAAAGGCGCTATATAAATATAAGCCATTATTATTATTATCATTATTATTAACATTTGAAGAAGGTACACTTGTAATGTTGAAGGGGCTGTTTTTACTTTTTTCACCTCAAACAACATAACAATATGTAATTTGTGTTTGAATGTCCAAATGTTTGGCAGAAATTTCCTTTCAACACTGCATGTCTTCTAAGTGTGAGCAACACACTTGTGCATTAAACAACAATTATTCAGTTAATCAGGAAAATTAACAGTAGACTTATTAATATTGACTTCAATAATAACAACTATGCATGTGTCTAAATCTGACTATGTTGATACACGCTGTGGTGTGTATGCGTCTGTATCCGTCTATGAGTCTATATGAGTGAGTGAATCTGCCTTTTGGGTCGGTGCATGTGTGTATAAGAGAGAGATTTGTGTGTGTGTGTGTGTGTGTGTGTGTGTGTGTGTGTGTGTGTGTGTGTGTGTGTGTGTGTGTGTGTGTGTGTGTGTGTGTGTGTGTGTGTGCAGACGTCTATCTATCTGAGCAGCTATTTCAGAGAGAAAGGATTTCTGCCTCAGTAATTGCCTCGGCTATATTTTCCCCCAGAACTCTCTCTCTCTCTCTCTCTCTCTCTCTCTCTCTCTCTCTCTCTCTCTCTCTCTCTCGGTCTCATTTTTCTTCTCTATCTATTTTCTCTCAAAATGTGGTCCTTTCTCCTCCTGCGCACTTCCTCCCGGGCTGTCACTCATCTTTCATTTCTCTTTCATATTCCCTCCATCTCTCAGTCCTTGACATTAACCGTGATCTCACAGTAAGAACAATTATAAGACACACACACACATAAGACATGTAAGAGTCACATGTCCATTAGAATCCATTACGGCAGCTTCTATTCACTGCGCTTGGAGTAGACCTCTGTCTTTTCAAAGCCTAAGTAGGGTGTTGCCTATTAAAATGAATTCAGTATGCCATCTGGTTTACAGGCCCATACTGTAAATAGGAAACAAACACTAAACCCTGGTATTATCAGTGTCATGCTCCAGTACACAACAGTGATGGACAGGGATAGTGAAAGTGAGGCAGGGAGAGACAGATGTATGGACGGATGGATAGAGACAGAAATAGACAGACAGACTCAGCGAGCCTGAAATCATATGAGTGTTTCCATTTTTGTCTGCCAGCTGTGTTTAATGCTGAAGTAGGAAATCACATTTAAATGTTTTTGTATGAAGCCATCAAATGTGGCATGTTATTGTGTGAAACTACTGGGAAATGACATGGCAGATGTCTTATTGGGCACAAAGACTCCATTCTCATTGCTTTTGGGAAGAATGTGTCTTAGTGTCATATGGTTTATATCTAAAAATGTCAAATAGATAATAAATACAGCGCTATAAAAACCTAACCACCATTTCTTTATTTAAATTTTACTTGATTTTAATGCAATGTTTATTTAATATTTAAATTAACAATAGCTTATTGTCAATTTACCATGTACAGTTTAATTCAAAATGCTATTTGACAACTTATTTACAATATTCAATTTACAATGCATTTTAGAGTTGACTGTTGCTAATTGACATTTTATAATTCACAGTGTATAATTAAGGAAGTTTTGCAGTGAACAATGAATGATTTAAAATATACAATTTGTGATTTATAATTGAGAATGTATAATTTACTTCCATGCAAGTCGTAATCTGTTTTGAATTAAATTAGACTGTTTTCAGGATCAGAGCAGGTCTGAAAACATTGACCATGAAAAGCAAAAAAACTGAGGCTAAGTCAGTTCTTTATTTCTTTATTTCTTTCTTTCTTTCTTTCTAGTCTTTCAAAATTCCCCAACCAATAGAATTTAGCTTTTCTTCCTATGAGAACCCAGTGCAAAAAAAAGCCGTGGAGGGCAGCAGTGCATGAATCAGTTTAAAGTAACCTCAAAATTATCGTAAATAAAGATAATACTTTATATATATACATATGCCTTATGACAGCAGTTGGTGACCTGGCTGATGTGTCAGTACAAGAACAATACAACCCTAACCCTAAGCACGTCTGTTTTATGTTGTCATAGCTCAGGTTTTCCGATTTGTATGTTTTAGCTCAAATTAAAGCACACATCTGCCCCCTCTGTTTTCCTGTTGACTCTGTCGTGCTGATGCTCAAGCAGTTTAGAATGTGTCTACAACACACTCCAAATCACTTTTATTGTATTATTGTTTTGACAGTCAGTTATTTAGGGGGGTTATGATGTCAACCCTCTCATTGGAGTTACTAAATTGTTCCTTTGGTCATGTTAGTGCTTTTAGTAATGGTGTGTGACAGAGGTTATGGTGCAGTAATGTGTTAGACATGAGCTCTACAGTGAAACGGCCACAGAGTCTCTTAGGTTTCCTTTCTTCCTCGTGCTGTTCCTTCATCTCCTTTCCCCCTTAATGAGCCTGTTGTTGGACTGATCTAAGACCAGATCTGGCCCAGTGAATTGCTTTATTTTGTTTTCAATTACTTTTTGGAAGCTATAATTTGGCAAAGGGCTTTTTTTCCCGGGTCTTGTAGGTTTTAGGTAACAAAGTCATGTGTTTCCAGCAGCAGCAATAATGGTTTGTTTGGAATAAATGGAAGAGCAACTCTGTACTTTGCATGACCAGCAATGTGCACTTTGGCTGAACTGACAAAGCAAACTGTTCCAGCTACAGAAACATCTCTTTTTTAACTTCACATTTTTCGTTCAACTTGTATGACATGAACATTTTACTTTGGTTTCGCCCTCTGTGATGATTTAAATTGTGCTTGTCACACACCTTTCTGAATTGTAGTGCAGGCCTCTGCCGTGATGTTACTTCACCAGTCCAGATCACTCCTGTTCGAAGAAAGACTTAATTGACAAGAGCACATGTTGGCACAGATTAGCAGTGTGTGGCCATTGAACTGATAAATTCAATCAGAGGAGCTGCATATGTCTGAGCTCAAACACGCTCTTTTTCTCCTTAAATAAAACTCAGTCAATCCCAGGAATTGTGGAGCTGAAATGGTTCTGTGGTTAACTCAACTCTCGCCAAACCACAGGAATTTAAAGCTTTTTGAAATATCGCATTTTTTTAAATGTCCCTCTATTACTTTTCTTTACCAACGTACGCAAGCCAGTATTCATAAATCACACAAAGTGGAGGCTAAATATAATTCTAACCATACTTCTTCTTACACAACCAATAGGCACGAATGTTTTGTCTTTGAACATTACAACATCAGGAATGAGTAAAAGTCATTTGAATGGTTGTTTTGAAATAGATGAGTCGTCTGACCCCCCTTGAAAGGATTGAGCAACTGTAACAAGGCACAGAAATCTAGCCCATCAAACTTTAAGTTCCTCTACGTGCTGAAGCAAAAAAACTAACAAAAGCAGTTCTTGTTTTAGGCATTTTATTGACGGGCCAGTACATGTGAAATGGGGATAGAGAATGGGGGAAGACATTCTGCAGGAAGACTGACAACTGTATGCAGGGAGCCTGTGCTACCAGGACAGTTATCGCCCCAACATCTCGGAATTTAACAAAAACTGAAAAGAATGTTCAATGTGTTCATCTACTCTAGTAAACAAGGTTATATACGTAGTAATTGGCTCACTAGTTTAGATTTGTTTCGGTTGTTACAGGTTCCATTCAAATTAAAGGTTCACAGTACCACGTTCGTTTGGTATTTAGTTATTTTCCCGCTGTTGTAAAGCTGACCCTGGAAGCAAGAACAGCTTATGCTGACATTAGCGGCTAGATCCTGCTTTTCAATTTTAGACTTCCAACAACTTTAGAAACATTACCTGAGCTTACATTACATCGGCAGGGTGATCATATTTTCAAGCCATAAACAGGGACCCTGTCAGGAGGAAACATTAAGTCAGTGTTTAAAACTGCTACAGTTTAACATACATTTGAATTGGTATAATTATCCCTTATCAAGTGAAAATGAGTGTGCTTCTTTTTACTATCACTGTCTGAAATGTACCACCCTTACATTGACATGGTAAACTGCACCTCTGCCTTGTGAGAATGTGTTGAATGTAATGCTGCTATAAATAGTGTTGAAGTCAGTGTCTCACTTTTTTCTCCTTTGTTTTTTCCAGGTCAGCCTTCCAAATGACTCCAGCTGTGTTGAAGAGATTTTGCGGGTATGTTTCTTGGGCACACACACACACACACACACACACACACACACACACACACACACACACACACACACACACACACACACACACACACACACGTAACCACACACAAGAGTAATTGCACTGATTATCAGCTGTTTTCTGTTTGCTCACAAAGACCTTCATCTGTCTCCTGAGAGTCTGACTTTAAGGAAAAAGGACAGAGGGGAGAGAGCAAAAGAATAATAGGGGAAATAAAAGGAAGAGAGGGAGAGAGTAGGAGATCCATTGGCTCTGGTCAATGATTGCACAAGTTTTTGTTTTTGCAGCATGACTTCATGCAGAAATCTTTTCCACAATTTTCTTCTTTTCTCCCCTGACTTTCTCTCTGTCCTCTTCTTTACCTATGTGCGTGTCATCCAAATCACATCAAGCAACACGTTTTTTCCACAGTTTCTCCACAGTTTCCTCTCATGTCCGCTGTCTTTTTGTTTTGTTTTGTTACTGTGCTACTTCAGAGAGATGTCAAGGCAGAAATGTTTCCCCACTAATCATCCTAGCAGTCAGATGACGTGCAGCTATAAAGACAAAGAGCCTTTCTGACTGCTTTATGTCGGGTTACCTATTTCTTCCCTCACCCTCTGACTGCCCCTCTGTATTTGTCTCTATCTCTCCTCTCACCTTTGTCGTATCACTCACTGTGCTATCTCTCTCTTAGTCTGTCCGTGTTCCTCTCTTCATCCCCATCTGCCCTCTGTCGCTCACCTCTCTCTCCCTTTCACAAATCAATATGCTGGCCAACAGGCTGTGTGACAGATAGTGTGCTGTGAGCTGCATGAAAAGCCTTTGTCAATAATATCGGTGCGCTATTGAATTCGGTCTGATGTTTTTAGCCGTGTCAAGTGGAAAGATCAGGGAGTTCAGCATGTGAGGTGAGGTGAATCGGAGGGGAGGCCTGCGGTTGATCTTTCCCTCTTTGTGACGGCACAGCTCCAAGTGTGTTATCTCAGAGACGTTGTTTTGGATGTTTGATAATTCACAGTATCAAGTAGAGATTCAAGGAGAGATACTGTGTACAGAGGCAAAGCTGCTCGCGCTGGTTACAAACCTTCAGAAGACTACACTGTCTATTTAGACCTTTATACCCCTTATGATGTGATGAAAGGGATACTCTCTGTTTGCCACGGAGCATAGCAAATGCTGGCAACTATAAACATGTAATGTTGTCTCCACTAAAGACGGATGATCAGCACTACAAGGATGGTCTGAAAAGCAAAACACCTTTTTACTGTATGCCCCTGTGCCAGTGACAGCCAGTGGCCGGAGGCATTCTATTTTGGGGTTGTCCCTCCATTCTTGTGAACAGAAAACCTTGAGGGAAGTTCTTCAAAGTTGAAACAAACCTTCCGTTGGACACAAGAATACACTGGTTAGAATTTGGTGGTCAAAGGTCAAGGTCACGGTGACCTCACAAAGCCCCTTTTTGCATCATGAACCGTATCTTAAGATCTCCTCGAGAGGATCCTTTCAAATTTGGCACAAATGTTCACTTAGACTCACAGATTAACTGATTACATTGGGGTGGTCAAAAGTCAAGTTCACAGTGGCCGCAGAAATCAGGTTTTTGGCCTCATACTTTAAGCCTTTCTTTTGGAAATGTCTTCTAATTTTGACCAGTTGTCAATTTGACTCTTCACACTCTCCACCACTCCACCTTCTTCATTATTTCCTTCGTAAAGTTACCCCTGAATGAGTTACCTCTGTTTTCAAGTATAGTCTTAACCTGCCTTGTGTCCTATGTGGGGTCTGCAGATTACTCCAGGACATTTTATGGTTAAAGATGCAGATATAATCTGTTTATTTTGTGTCACCACTGACAGCCTCAAGTCAAGAACTGTGGGGCTTTATTCATTTAAATTACAACAGTATATGCAGTATATACAGTATATCAAGAACTTTCTTTCTTAACACGTTGTCGTTATGCACAAAACAGTGGTAATGTCACTTATTTAACAGAGATAGGGAAAAGTACTATTAGATATGATTTGAAGTCTTGTCCAGTTGTTGTCAAGTATTGGCTTTAACAAACAAATGGATGATTCTGCTTCTAAGAAAATGTCCATCTCCCAACCCCACGTTTTTGAGCGACATTTACTGCTGGGAAAATCTCTGTGAGATACCATCACTATTAGAAGCCATGTGTGTAAAGAAGTGAAACATAAAAATCAGTAAAACATAAAACCTCCTCACGCTGTCTCCTATCAGGCCCTCAGAATGATTTCCCTCTGACAGTAAGCCTTTGTCTTTTTGAGCTCATTATCCACTACAGCCATAATTCTTGGCCGATTTCCCCCCCTGGTTCATTTCTGCAGTAAAAATAAGATCCTCTCACCTCTTCCTGTGTGTAGAAGAAGCTATGGTGACATTAAAAACATGAAAGCCCCTCTCTAGAGCCAGTGTTTGGTTTGTCCGTTCAGACACATTGCGGTGCAACATGGCGGACTCCATGACAACCCTCTTCCAATGTAGATATAAAGAGCTCCTTTTAAAGAAACAAAGATACAACCATACAGATAGTTTCAGGTGATTATAAAGTAATGAAAACATGATTATGATCATTATGTTATTATTATTGATGATGCCAATCAAGCATCATTAAACCCACACTCTGGAATTTATTATTTATTGTGGTACAATAGATGCTAGATAATGGATCATATAACTAGACCATAATAACAGTGACATGTGGATCTGTTTCATTGTGACAGACTGAGTTAATCATACAATGGCAGTAGTAACACATTTGTAGACACACACACAGACACACACACACATTCAAATGCATGCCCGGATACACACACCATCTGGAGTACCGCCTGTCAAAACAGTGAGAAACTCTTCCAGGAGAGATGTGATGATGTCAGAGCAGAGTTGCCCAGCAACGCGCCGTGTGACTTCAGGCCAAGTGCGTTAAAATTGTAGAGAGAGAAAACTTAAGACACACACATAGACCCATGCTAAAACTTCAGTGACTTATACACACTCCCACTCACACACACACTTCCTTACACAGGCAAACACACGGAAACATGAGTCATCCGATGACTATGAGTCATCCTCTCCAGAGGGGGTGAAGAGACGTATGATGGGAAATTGTGATGGCAGTGACCTTCCAAGCCTTTTGACCTAATAACCTGTTGTATGAAACAGATTAAATCGGAACATTTGTAGTAATGACTAATATTGATAATCAATTGATTGGATAACTAAGATAGATATGATAGTTATGATAGTTATGATACATTATATATCATACAAATAATTTGATAGACACCAGTGGAGATGAGATGTGTGTGTGTGTGTGTGTGTGTGTGTGTGTGTGTGTGTGTGTGTGTGTGTGTGTGTGTGTGAGATTAGAATAACTGACAAAGGGAGCTGCTCCTTCTCCTGCTGCTGCTTGGTTGTAATGCAGCCGACTGGAGTCAGCTTTTTGGGGGTAATTCAACAACTCTGTGTTTAGTTCACTCTGAAAGTGGGTTAGTTTATTCTATAAGTTATATTAAAGTCCACTCTGTTGGGAATCCCTCTGCACAACGTTGATTGAATGCTGACTCGACTAGTCTGCATCTAAACTGTTGCATAAACAGTAAATTTCAGCTCCAATGCTCTGTTATTCAACAGTTACTTACCACATGACAGCAAATCCTATACATTTAGTGAGAGTCATGTGCTTTATTTCGTTTGAGCCAGAAAATTGTCATTAATTAATTGAATGAATGTAATATCATGTGGAACAACGTGTGTGTGTGTTTTCAGGAGATGACACATTCCTGGCCTCCTCCTCTCACAGCCATACACACTCCTGGGAAGGCTGACCAGACAAAGTTCCCCATCCCAAACAAAGTAAGTGCACACACTATCTCTGTCCCATTCCAAACACCCTTAATTCACTGAAACAATAAGTTCACTCTCCTCTTTAATAGCGAAAATTCATGTGGGATTTCAAGCGTGGTAATGTTTGCTTTCTTAAATGTTGTTGTTATGCTTTCTACCCGGGCTCTGACTAAATCTTAATCTGTGCATGAGTCAGTGATGACTGGAAAAAGATGTGAAACAGTTGAGAAATCTTCACTTCAACTCCTACGCCTGTTGGCGGCTCACCATAAAACTAACTGCGTTCTGTCATTGTAAATCTTCATTCTGCCAATGAGATCTGATTCATAAAATCACTGCGGCAGTGATTGCTGTGATCCAATCAGATTACCTCATTCTTGCCTCATTCCGCACAGTGGTGCATTCGACAGCCAATGAAATTACAATGTTAATTCATGAGCACATGTTGATTTCACCTCCTCACTGTGTGTCTCAAGCTGTGCAGATGTGGACGTACTGTTGTCGAGTGTTTACTGTAGTATTATAAGTGATGCCCTTAGTCGTTGTGTTAAATGTTTCCATTTCCATTATATATGTTATTATTAATTTATTACAAGTAACTGACTACTGAGATAATCAGTTTTATCTCACTCAGCAAAACCCTAAGATTACGCTATTTATTAATAAGTGTTTGGACCATTGAGGAGGTGAAATAAAATTGGATGGTGCACCTACGCTAATAACAGGGTTTCTGCAGGGTCTGAACATTTTTTTTTAATCTTAATAATAGGTCTTTAATACATAAAAATAACAGGCTGAAGGTTTTTAATGCTGCTTCTGTCATGGTTTCAATTTTTTTCTTCTTTTAAAAGCAATGTTTTGGCGGCATGCATATACTTTATGTCAACTATACAGATATTAGTTTACTGTAATAAAACTACAAACAGGACCAACGTGGACTGAACACTAAAATCAACCTGATTAGAATTTATCTCAGTACTTTGGGCTTGGCTGTGGGAAAGACTATGGCTATATATTGTTTCTGGAACTCTGATATTCCTTCATATCTGTTGTACGCAGTTCTTAAATTTCATGAACTTAAAAGTATTTCTTTCAATTCAACATGTTGAAAGTAGCAGAAACCTTAAATAAGCTACTATAGTGTCCTCCAGATTCTGTTTTTACTTTCTGTTAAAGGTCGGCAGTCAAGTTTCCTTGCTGTTGGTCAATGGCACGTGTACTTGTCATGTGTACAGTCAAGCTTTTCCAAAGTTGAAAAACTAATTGGGCAGATTTATTTCAACTTTTTAAGTGAATCCACTGATCACAGCAACTATTTCACCATTGTGTGAACCTTTTTTTAAATTTGTACCAACTTTTGTTTGGCTGCTCTCGAGCATCTCCTCAAAAACATTTGCAGTCAACACTGAGATGACAAAAGCTTTTCCAAGTTCTGTTAAAAACACTTAGGCTCTGGTAGCAGAGAAAAAGCCTTTGGCTGTAAATAATTAAAAAACAACTGAGTGAAACTGGAAGAAAAACAATGTCACTTACAGAAAGCCAAACTTCATCAAGAGTAATTTGAAGGAAATGCATTACCACCCACAGTTTGTTTGACAGGAGGTGTTTGAGAAGTAAAGTACAGAAATGACAACAGTAATTAACAAGGAGCGAGACAAAATAAAAGCAGGGACTAAAGAACTGCCACTTCGGAAGACTGATGATGGAAAAGTTTCAACTACTCCCACAAAAAAGGTTTATGGCACCTTGTGATGTAAATAGAGGGGATATATGTCACATTAAAACCAACATAAATGTTATACTCTACATTTGTCTCTGAAATGGCAGCAATATCTGCCAGTGTGCTTTTATGACATGCTTTTATTTATCTTATGGAAAACACTTAATTGGTGGTGATGTCAAAAGGAAAAACAATGCAAACACAGAGGCGGTAAATCGGACCCAGCTGTTAGTGCATTAGGCGTTCAGCCCCCAGCGCCACACTAATCCTGCCACTGAGTTTAAAGAATGAGGTGGAGTGTGGGCGCCGCGAGATGAGAAGATCTGAATTCTGTGTAATAGCACCGTCGTACCGCGGTGAAATCAATAATGACATCTGTTGGTTTATTCATCCACTTTTCCCTCTGGCTTTCTCTCTCCCTCTCACCAGGAGTCACAGCATGTGACCTCAGGCTACAACACCCAGAGTAAGTTTCCCAGCATCAACCCACACACACACACACACACACACACACACACACACACACACACACACACACACACACACACACACACACACACACACACACACACACACACACACACACACACACACACACACACACACACACACACACACACACACACACCAGCTCTGTGATAATTAACAGTGGGGAGGGTATAAAGGCAGCACCACCCAGAAGAGATGTGAGAAAAGCAGCTGATGTTCTAATAAAATCACAGCCACAGGAGGATGAAAGTCTGTAAACATTTGCTTTTATATTTATGTTAAATAATCACACAAACTGGATTTTGATTGATTGACTTGTTGTTATAATTAAAAACCATCTCAGGGACCATAGAAACTAAAATATAATAAATAGTATTTTAGCCATTCATAATTAGACCATTTATTACTGAGCTCACACTTAAGTGGTGAGTATATAATGTGTATATATAATGTCTATCGTAACAAAAACAATAAGAAAAAGAATAAGGAGGGGGAGGAAAAGAAAGTATTATTTATATACAATTTTAATGATGCTTTTCATAGGTTAAAAACAGAGGAAGCAAATAAAAGCAAATAATTACAAATATAAAATACACAATATTAACCACACTTAATTGTAATTATGAATTGCAAATTGTAATTTTTATGATATGTATTTATATGGAAATTATATGAATTCATAGGATACAAAATATATTAGGTAAGTTGTTCTCAGTGGCCTCTAGGTCCCATGAATGTTTATATATGAATATTCCATCTACCAATGAAAAAACATGTTACAGTCATCTGAGATTAGAACTGAGATCATGAAAACACTTCATACGATGTGTATTACTAAGTGTTTTCATGATCAGTGATCAGTGATTTGAGTCTGGCTCCTTGTCAAACACTAATCAAGGCACACGCGCGCAACACACACACACACACACACACACACACATGCACGCAGGCACGCACACAGACATGCATAACAGTGATGCTTGGATGTCCTCTCTTGTGTTGTAGAGCGATGTAGTGTATCAGCTAACAAGCCTGCTGCTAAACCACCAACTGCACCACAGAAGTCGTAAGTATCTTTTTCTTCCTCTGAAGCACACACACACACACACGCACACACACACACACACACACACACGCATGCACACACACACACACACAAACAGAGAATTACTGACCAGCTGCTGCTGCCGCATTTTCCTCCAGGTGAAATTAAGCTTGGATTCTTGGATGAAATTCACAGCTGGTAGTAGGAAAAAAGATTGCACGGATCAGAGCAGGAAAGTGCAGCTACATTAATTTAACGTGAGCCAGGAGCACATTGCAACATCTCTGGCTGCAGCCCACTCAACTGACTGAGCTTTACAGCAGGATTCATAGCAGGATGAGATTGGAAAGGCCGGAAAACTTGGCTTCAGCCTCAAGACCCTGATTTATGCTATGTTTGGCTGCAACAAGATTCATAATTTTGTTTTAGAGATTGACAGTTTGAAATCATACCTTAGCAAAAGTAAGTGAAAACTTTGGCTGTATTACTATAAACTTGTCCTAGATATGGGGAGAACTTTTAGTTACAAATATGAACAAACACAATCTATTTGAACTAATACACAAAGTATCTGATTGTTCTTGTCTATGCTGGATACGTCATTCAAACGTTCAACACAGGTTAACCCCCTTCGCCAATGACATCCATAGATCCAGAAGAAAATACATTTAGGCTACGGCTCCTTTGACTCATTCATTGAAGTTTACAAGAGGCATCTGCTAATTTTCAAGAATACCTCACATGTTGATTTGCATTAAGCTTATCTTTTTTACTTGGTTAAAACAGGGTTGAGATAAAGAGAGTGGGGATGAGGATTTTCTTTCTCTCTCCATTGTCATATTATCCCTAAAAATCTGTTCAATAGGCAACCCGGCGACTCAGGTGTTACTACCTGTAATGACAGTTTAATCAAGGATTCAATTTGGGCACTTTGATTCAGAGTAATTCATCCCTAATTATTATCACCTATTTGATAGTTTTTTTCTTGTTTTTTAAGAGCTGTGTTTTGCAGTGTATAAAGTATGTCGTATAATGAATTATTTATACTTTAGGAAATGTAATTATAGAAATGTGGCAGGAACAGTGTCAGAAATGGGCTTTTGAAAATGAAAAAAAGACTTGATGGACCCACATATGATGCAAAACTCCTGCAAGTGAAGAAACAAGTTGAGGCAGTCTTTAGTTTGCTTTTATTCATCTGGATGGTTTGATTAAACTTTAAGGTCGACACGTAAACTCTCATTTCCTCTTTAATTATATCTCCATTTCGATGATGTTTGTTGCAGCTGTTGTGCTTCTTGTGGCTTATTACTCTATTTTGCTTCCAAAGCTGATAAGTCTATTTCCTTTGATTACCATTGTATACCCTGAGGCGTCATTTTTGTCTTCCTATCGGGAATTCAAGCATTAATGCTGCTTTGTTTATTAGGGTGAAATAATTGTTATTGGTTACAAACAATGCCTGGTTTACTGCAGCCATTAGACTGCTCTCTGTTTTCACTGTGATGCTCAACAGCGTAAAATGTTTAGGATAATGAATAGGCCTACATCGTCTTATTCAAGAGTAATTGTCCCGTTGAAGCTAATTGCCATATTTTTTTGTTGGATGTTTACCATCTCTGACCATTACAGAAAACTCATCCAGCTGTAATCCCTCTCAAACAGGCTCCGCACCTTGATGGCACATTAGGAATAATTCTGAGAGAAATGTTTTCATTAGAGCAGAGAGTAGAGAGAATCCCTTTGCTCCAAGAGGTTTATTACGCTCTGATCCAGTGCATAATGTTCCGACTGCCGCATGTATGTAACAGAGCGAAATAAGTGAGTAAGACTCTCCACTTGACAAGCCAGCTTTTGAGCTTTGTCAGTGTGCACTGTGGTTGACTGACCTGCCGATGAACAGCCCAGAGGTGCTTTATGATAAAGTGACCCTTACGGTACTGCTGAACTGTATGTGTATGTCTAACTAGAGCAAGACACTAGCACTGCCAGGGTTGTGGGTTCAGTTCCTCATGTGACTCAGTTTGCAAAGAGTTCAGACAAAACCTGTTAACTCTGATGTCTTGTTGCCATCAAGCCGCAGGTGTCAAGTCAGACAAAGACAGTATGGCAATAAATAGCAAGTGTGGTTGTGTTAAACATTAGAGGAGCCATACTATGCTCCTGAGCAGGTTGACTACTGCGCTGCAGGAGACGTGTTATTCTTGGGGAGAGGAGCTCACTCCTGCGCTTTGGCTTTGTGACTTTGCAGAACGTTTATATTCACATAAAAACCTATATACAATATAAATCATAAAGTCTCCTTTAAAAAGAGTTTGAGTTTAAATGCACTTGTTTTAAGTCACTTCAGACAAAAACTTCTGTCAAGTGCATGTAATGTAATAATGTAATGTGAATTATAATAGGCTGAATAATAAACATCTGGTGGGCAAGTGCATGGTTTTTACATTCATGTGCAACCGTAGTGGTTCTAATGTTTATGGCTTGTGGCAAATTCTTAAAAGAAAATATTGTCTGTTTCAACCCATAATCACCAGCTGCACATGTCTTCTGGCCAAGCCCAGTTCAATCACTGGGATTTTTGTCCCCCTTGTTTTGTTTGAGCAATTTTAGAAGGAAAAATCTCCACTAACTCACACGAAAAAAGTGAACATCAATCAAACAGCTCAAAAAATTATATAATTTGGTGCGGCAGTATTTTTTTGTATTTGATCTGCTTTTCCATTCTTCTAATCATCTGAACCCTGGCCTGGCCTTGCAGCCCCTTACTGGGGTCCCAACCCTCTCATTGGGCCCCACTGCCTAAAGGTGGTCTTGCAGAAGCAGTGCAGCACTGATCATTTAGCACCAAATTTTGGCAAAGACGTGACAAATAAGAGGATCACATAGACTTAATACATCGAGACAAGAGGCAGAAAGAGACAGAAACAGCAGTGTGCAGGTCTAAATATTTTAGTCTTGATTTCAGTCTCGATTGTGAACAATAACACAGAACATTGGCAACAGCCTTGTTTGTCCAGCAGAGAAAGATTTGTGTGTTCATTTTGTTTTGCAGTCTGAGTTGCGTCTGAAGCAGCATTGAGCAATTAGTCATTAGCTGAGTGTGGTTTTGGCTTCGCAAAATATGAGCATGGCCCCAGACAAACGTCTGCATAAAGAAATAATGTCTCCATTTCATAAAGTCAAAGAAGAGCATGTGCACCTTGTAGAGCTGTGATGCTTTCAAAGCTCTGCGTGTCATTCATGCATTAGTCCATAACTCATTTGTATCTGACTGCGTCTGTCCTCATAGATGCTTATTCTCTCCGCTGCATTTTATTCCTCCCCCCTCCACGCTTCCCTTCCACTCTCTCTCTCTCTTTCCCCTTCTGTCTTCTCTTCCCCATCATTATCATCTCTCATCTCGCTCACTATCTCGTCCTCTCCATCTGTCCCCTTCTTATGAAATAAAATATGAATCCATTATTCATTCATTCAAACATATCTATCATCGCCGCGTGCTGCACTGTGCCCCTTATCTGCAAAGCTTTTTCTTATTGTGCTTCAGTTATTCAAGACTCATACGGTCCCAGATGAAAACACCACGACACCGGGGAGTGTTTTTTTTTTTTTCTTGCGGTGCAAGCACTGACAAGAGTGGTTGGTGAGGCAGTAAAAATCCCTTTAGGGGGTTCTTCTGTCATAACAATAGCAGTACCAGCTTAAAATAACAGTAGTTTGTGCGGAAGGTTTATATAAAGCAATAAAACACAGGAACCTGCCAATGCACTGCACATAAACACTGAATAATTTGTGCGGTAAAGAGCAGGTGATGCTATGAGCGAGGTCATGTTATCGACTGTGTCTTGTGCATCTTTTTCATCGCCTATGTACATCTATATTGTTGGAATTTGATCTCGAGCTTTGGGAGAGTAAAACAAACATGACTAATAGAGGCCCCCAGTTCCAGCTAGAAGCCCGTAAAAAATGTCCAAGTACGGCCCAGGAGATTGATTTTAGCCGAGCATGTCCGTCGTTGCTTCAGAGGAATTCCTGGAGGCAGGTCAGCAGTTGTTGGACAGAAAACTTCCAGGTGAAAAAACAATCTGGAAACCCTCTCCAAACTCAACACCGAACATCTGGTATTCAGCACAAATGCCCCATCCACTGTCCGCTACCTTGTTCCCCCCCGACGTGAACCACCACCGCTGCTTTTGCTGTGTAATTAATCCGTTTGCCAGAAAGGTTCTTCAAAGGGAATTACAGATCACCACTTGCCGTATGCAACCTAATACAAGCAGACATAGGGTCACGGCAGCAGTAACACGTGTCCCTCTGTCTCTGTGCAGGATGCTGGAGGATGACCTGAAGATCAGCAGCGACGAGGAAGAGGCCGAACAACAGGTGAGCTTCAGTCCGTCTCTCCAGTCATTGTGGTTTATGTATGCACATCATCTCTCCCTCCAGCGCTTCCTCCACTCTGTCCCTCAATCATCATACATTAGATCAATTTCACATGTGTGAATCGTTCATGTCCGGTAATCAATTGAACCTATGTTTCTGAAAGCTTCCACTCACCATTCATCCCTTTTCTCATTTACTCGTTCATCAGTTGATCCATGCATCCAATCGCTCTCAATCAGCTTTTATATGGGCGCCATCTCCATTAAATATTTAACCCCTTCAGTCCCTGCTGTTTCTCCATACTCCCATCGGTCTCCATTTGAGTTGCTTATTAGTGTTAAATGTGAATCTATTGCACACTTCCTTTCTCGGAACACCCAGGGCTGGTTGACGTTGAATTAGGGTTTCTCACCACATTTACTTTATTCTTTGAGGCTGAAGCTGGCTGAAGCTACAACAGGCGACAAGTGATAATGTGCAACAATAGCAAACATTTACTCGCAGTAACCTTTACTCAGCTTTTACACAAGTTAAGTCAGCAACATGGCTGAGGTGGGGAGGCAACACCAATGTGAACGTGAAGAGTTTACAAAAAGAATGGCCCTCAAAAAGTTCATACCTCCACCAAGGCCCAACAGTTTGTAAATTCAATAGATCTTTATTTTTATTGGGATCTGCACCAAGCTGTGCACTAGCCTGACAAATGTTTCCCTGAGAAGTCAAGGAAAAAGGTTGATAAACCTTTTTCAATGTTAAAGAAATTGAAAAAATATCTCTCTATCCTCCCCCTTATCCAGATCTGCATCATATTTCAATATAATAATATAATACCACATCCTTCCACCAGGTTTCATGGTAATCTGTCCTGTAGTTATTGTGTAATCCTGTTAACTATCAGACAAATGCAAACGAAGACATAACCTCATTAGAACCTGGACACTGTGGTTAAAAATCCGAGGTCAATGTTCACACTGAAGTCGTTTCAGTGACTTTAGCTCAAGTTTCACTGTGTAAATAATAAGGGAAAGAGTTTCTCTTTCTTACAAGTGCTTTTCAACAACCCGTTAGTTCCAAGAACTATCTTGTAGAGCTGTGAGTTTACACAAGCAGGTTGAAGTGTAAACTTTGCAGCAGTCACCCTGGTACGTTCCCATAAATGTGTTTTTCTCACGAAGGAACTGTACTTGACCGTGCCCTCTTGGAAAGAACACAAGGTTTAAAATAATAGTTTTTTATTAGTTGCTAGGTGCCGGTTGATGACAGCTACTACTAATTATTCTGCTTAACGACACTGTGACCATGAAAGGACTTAGAGCTGCTGATCAAAGTGTTTCCACTCATCTGTCAAACATAAAGACATCATCACAAATGGACAACTGGTCTGATCTACATCATGGAAGGATGATACATTGTCTATGACACCAAAACAACTATAAACTCTTGCAGACTTTAGTTACAATCAGTTACCTAATTGATAAAAAGCTATTAAAATAAATGACTGAAGATTAACTATACCTAATAGAACAAATTATTAAACTTTGTAAATATTTCTTCTTAAACTAAAGCTAAGAAACTAATCTCACCATAGGGTCCATTTAGCCTATGGCTAAAGCTTCTGGAGCTTTCACTTGGATCACACCATCTTCCTCAACAGATGGAGCTTTTATTTTACAATTACCTTTTCTTTGAGAGCTTTAGGATTTCTTGACCTACTAAAAGGTGACCTGCTTTTTTTGTCATTTTGTCGTTTTGTTTGTCCGTTTGCGTTGTATTCCTATCTTTATCGTCTGTTGTATCTCTTTGTGTCTCATTTTCTACTTGTTTTGTGTCTGTATTTGGGTGATTGACAGGAAGTGTTAAGTTTGGCAGTGCAGGGTGTAAATGCTAATTTAATAAATGATTTATTTTACTAAACTGATTGCACTAGTTAACACATTTTTTATAAGAAATGATAACTGTTTATAATTATTCAACATGTGGCTAATAAACACCAGTAAATTACATATCAAATTGTTAATCTTTGTAAGGCCTCACGTGCTACATGCTGATCTGAGGATAAGGGGTTTCAGCCACTGTGTCCATAGTGTGACGAGTTTGTCACTTTGGGGTTCAGTGCGTACGAGCTGTACAGTTGTGCCGCTCTTCTCGTCTTGTTTCGCAGTATGGAAACTGGCATGGTGGCCCCCTCTCGCCTCTAATCATCATCACGCACTAATGATGCCAGAGACGAGTTCAAAGCAGTTGGTGGGGGTCGTGCAGCGGCCCCTCCCCCACTGCGCAGACTGATATCAGTGCTCATCAAAGAGTCCATGAGATATTTTCTGTTAATGAAAAGATAGCAATTCCTCTCATTCTCTTTTAACTGGCCTTCTGATTTTATAATTACTATGATGGCAGATATTATAATTATGGCAGGTCATTTGTAGTGGTTTTAGTTATTATAATTAGGCTGAAAGTAGATCTGTTAATTACAGATATTCAGTGTGCATTCAGAATTATAGCAAGTGGCTTCCTTAATCATAGTACTTAAATATAATTACACTTTGTATTAGGATGAATAGACAGGATGAAATAGGATACACTTCATTTGTCTTTGTCTTTTCTCTCCGTATCTCACTTCTCTGTCAGAAAGGATTTTTTTCCCTCTCTTTCCTGTTGTATCACAATAACTTAATCCCTCCTCGAAGACACAATGACATGAAAACATGTCCAGTGTTTCATTCATTTAAAAAAATGTTAATATCCAGTAAAACTGTAGTTAGAGATCCTGAAGACATTTTTGATGACTTGTCAAAATTATAAGGTGTATACATAGGTTCATAAAATCAGACTGATTTTGGGTACTATGCAGCCCTGCCCATCATATAAAGCCACAGCTGACTGTGGAAGCAGAGTTTAAAGCAGAGCAAGGTCACGTTGTTTTTGGAGCAGATAGTCAAAACTTTTTTTGCATCATCACAGAAAGTGTTTGAGGTCTAACTTACACATTTAGTAGTAGAGTAGGTGACTACTTCAGAGTCGTCCAATCACATCTCAAGGATTTATTTTGAAGGGCTCTTGTAACTACAGCCCCATGGGAATCCCTCACATCACAGTAAAAGCTCACTTCCATTACACTGTGGTCACTGAAGAGAGGTGGAAACATGGTCACACTGCTAAAAATAACTCCAGCACCCACAAGCAGTCAGATGATCAGAGAGGCTCGAAAGAATGAAAACAACATTGAACAAACTGTTCTAAACAACTAGACAGACTCTCAGGTTCAGCTTTGACCTAATTAAAACAATTATCGTTAATCTGGCAACCGGTGGGTTTGCTCACAATCTGAATATATTTTTTAGTGTCAGTTTCCTAACTGATAATAGGTGATAAGCTGGGCTACAAAAATACAAGCTATATTATTCATGATGGTTTTTTGTCAGAGAATACATTTAACATTTTTGCTTAATATTGTGCATCATCTCCAGCTCCGTCACTGCACTGAGCTGTTTTTCAAAACAAAGAAAAAAGTCTAATATATCCTCATACCTAACAATTTTAAAGCAACTTTTAAAAATATGTTTACAAGTCAAATAAAGGTGGGGTTTGACCAAATTTTTATCTTTGGTGCGAGTCAGGTTAAAACAACTGATATTCCACTGTCCTTCTGCTCATCAAATCACAAGCTCACAGTCAAACACAGCTCTATATGATGGGATGGCTGGTTGCCATAACTCATATTTGACTGGATACATTTTATATTTGCCCTAGAGTTTAAAATGTAGACTTAAGTAGAGCAGGGCAATATTGCCCGAAAATGATATCAACATGAAAGTTTTCACATCAGTCAATATCAATAGTTATAATGATAAATGTTACATTATTATTTCTTTTCAATGTAAAGACTGATTTTGGGTTGTGGTTCTAAACTCTTCCTTATGAGCGGAGAATGACAAACACTTGATAGCAAAACATTTTACAAAACTGAGGTAAAATTATGTGTCACACCTCCTCACTGTGCTTACACAATGCATAAGTATTATATCTATATACATTGGACCGTTGTTATATTGCTATTGATGACAATTTTACTGCAATAACTATTGATTGATTGCAACAAATAAGGCAGACACACAGGATTACAACTTATTTTTCACTGTGTCTCTTCTGTGTTTCTAAGTGTGTTTCACCACCACATTCTCTCTCTGTATTTTCACCTCGCTGTCCATGTCCTCCTTCTCGTATGACTGTGCAAGACAGAGCTGGAGTGTTATTAAAATAAACAGAGAGCAAAGTGAGATGGAAAAAAGGACGTGAGTAAGTCAGTGGGACAAAGAGGGAACGTGAAAGACAGAGACAGACGAGACAGACTGATAACGCAGACATGATGCAAAGATAAAGAGAGATGAAAACAAGAAGACAGAGCGAGGGACAAAGAGATGGGGTGAGAGAGACGAGAACAGACGTGGATTCAGTGGCATTTTGCTCTGTGTACGCTGTTAACAGGCTTATTGCAAATGACTGCATGGTGCATTATCAAGCTTTTATAGCCTGAAGTAATGCAGAACAACACACACACACATTCATAATCTAATACACAGACGTGTTGAGAATGCATTACACACATGCACCCGTATACATATAGAGTGCACGCGAGCAGACTTATGGCCTACTCACAAGCATTTATGCCAGCAAACACATAAACACATGCTGACAGCCTCTCTCTCTCTATATATATAACACTCTCTTGCTGTCTCTCTCACACACACACACACACACACACACACACACACACACACACACACACTGTCATTAGTATGCTGTGGCACAGTGCTGTGAGGGCAGCAGAAGAGTATGATGAATATGTTTTTGGCACAGAGCAAAGAGACGTAGGAGAGGAGGGAATTGAAAGAAGGAGCAGAGGAAAGAGGGATGGAGGAGAGAGGGGAAAAGAGGAGAGGAAACGAGAGATAGCAGGAAAGAGAGAGATGTTCCTAATGACTTTAGAAACTGACAGAAAAACAGCAACCCAATTACTGCTGCAGCACTGTCCTTTGTCTCTCTATCTCGCTGCCTTCTCCTCTCTGCTCTCTGATGACAGATCACCTTGGTCAGAGCAAAGTCAAGCTTAAAAGCTCTGTCTTTATATGAAAGTAGAGTTGCAGCTGGTAAAAAATGTCCCACACTCTGGGGGAACATGGTCACATCTCCTGATCTCTGTGGCCCAGTCTGCTGTGAACATTTTTAGGAAGGGTTGCTAAGGTGTTTCCATACATGTGCAGTACATGTACTGTATGCCTAATTTAAAATATTAAAACCTAAGAGGTGAGTTTGAGGTACAGTAGTAGTCTAGTTAAAGGTACCCTGTGGATTTTTTTGACCACTAGTTGCCACAATAGAACAATATCTTAAGTGGGTGGGTCCCCTTTTTTTTTGTGTCACATGCATGAGATAGCACATGTAATAAATAGATTGGTGGCTGTATTGCCTCAAAAAAATCATAGTGCACCATCTAAATGCCTTGAAGAATACAACTGTATGCTAGCAAACATAATTCCAAACTAATGACACTGCATACCACTGCACAGTCCTCTTAAATTCAATCAAGCCGCACCAAAGTTCACACACTACATAGATATCAGATCCCTAATTATGCAGGATTTTTTCATCTAGATCTTTGCATTATTCTGTGGGAAATTAGTGAAAATATCAAAATACCCACGTAATGTAAGAAAGTGATTTAAATGTCCTAATCTGCCCTTTTGTCTGGATCTGTGCCAAAATGTAATGGGTTCCTTCTCTGCTCCATCTCTCCAAAAGGGTTTTGTGGAAAACCCTTTCAGTGGATTTTGCGTCATCCTGTTAACAAACCAACCAACCAAGGGACAGGGGTGAAAACATTTCCTCCTTTGCAGAGCTAACAACACAGGGTCCAGACACCTTTCACCAGCTGAGCACCTGTAATGTGGAGTAGCAGCAGTGGGATGGGTTTGATTTGCATTAGCAGTAATTGACGATGCAGTGTAATGAACAGTGTGAACAGTAAACACTGATATAAAAGAAGAGGCATACATTGTTTCCTGTGAATCCCATGCATGCCTTGGGTTCCAGTGTAAATACGTAGTAGGACGTAATGTTGAGTCATAATCAGGCTCTGCTCTGTAACAGGAAGTTGGAAGGAATATTCTAACCAATCTCATGCTGTCTGCATTATAAGTAATAATAATAATAATAATATTGCTGTCCATGTAAACATACTGAAAACTACCATTGGATGGCAGTTGCTAAATAATCAAAACAATGGTTTGTGTTAAAAATGGTGTTTGATTTCATAATTAAAACATTTTTTTGAAATGAAAAGTGAAATCATGGGGAATCCCCCTCGGCTGAACACGTTTGTTGGTGTTGAAGTGAACGAGGTCGATTTATTTTGTTTGTCAGTTCAATGGCAACTTAACCACCAAGCGTTTGAAGCATATACAGTAGTTTTAAAGTGACCTCAAATCATAGTTTGTGTTGGTTTAAATACAGTGTCAGCGCTGTTTTATAAATAAGTGAAATCTGGAAAAGTGGAGGGAAGACAAGGACACTATGACAAGGGTCGAAACGCTTTACCCAACTGACCCAACTTTAATCAAAGAAACTCAAACCTGACTTTTCAGAATAATTATGCTTATTTATTTTTACTGTGGGATTTTCCAGTCAGTTTACTTTATTCTGTCTGTATAATCACCAGCTTTCCCAGCTGTTTGTGTTGCTGAAGCAATGACAAGTCTATTGTTGTGTCTTGACTCAGGTTGTGTCCAGTAGTTTGGCATCTGTGATACACACACAGTCAGATTATGTGTTTCAGAGCACATGAGGTTGTACACAGTCTTCTGCAGAAGTGCAGCAGGAAAACAAAAACCTGCAAAGTGCTGAGGCTACTAATCGACCTTGAAACAGAGATAACTCGTAACAGATGGTGAGAGCAAACTGGACGGTCAGCACAAGCTCCAGCAAACAAGAGGTGTGAGGTACAGAAAGGCAGCAATCAATAGGTCCAAAAGGTTACCGAGTAAATGGAAGGTGTGAAAGTTACTACATGGGCCTAAAGGCACCTGGGTAAATAGAGAAATACCACATCTTGTGGCAAAGAAAAACGTGTTAATTGAGCATGACTGCTGATTGATGATAAATGAGTTGCTCTAAAACAGTAAAGACTACCATCATCAGTGGGGATATAAAAAGTCTGTGCTGAACTCACTGCATTAAATCCAACTGACAGCCGATGCAGAGATGCTAAAATTTGGCATATGGAGCGTCTTTGTTTTGCACGAGTGAAAATCCAGTAGCTGCTACAGTTTTCAGCAGTGAAAGCTGTGCACAAGAGTTGCATCAGAAAGTAAGGCTGTTGAACCCGGCGTTCAGGTGTTAGAAATGCTTCATAAAGTCTCTCATGTAAAGCGACACTGTGTAGACAAGCAAAGAATTCATTGTTCAGTTCCTGTTCGAGATGAAGCGGGGGTGTTTAAAGCCTCGTTAGAACTGTATCGCCAGGCCTGATGCGCAACGCTGGGATGTCTCGCACCCACATGAGAAAGAGGGAGAAGAGGATATGGAGATTTCGCAAATAAACATAAATCATACAGAGCGCTTTATGTCGCCAAAGCTTTAAGGTTTGAATTGTCCTGCCTTCGGTAAAAGAGCTTGTCCTGTTTGTCTGGAACAATCCTCGCAGCCGTGTTGTAACAGAGGAGATTGTGTGAATAAATACTGGTTGTGCTGTTCTGTATTTAAAATCCAAGTAAAGCCACCAGCGAGCTAAATATATTCACACATACAACCTCTACATGAGCCCCGCAAGTCTCCCAAAGCCAAAGATCTGAGGAGGTTTGTTGTTCTGGCCTGCAGCTACGCATCGATCTATCAGAAACTTCACTGGTCCAGTTAATCACCTTATTCCTGGAGAGGGAGAGGGAAAGAGAGAGAGAGAAAATACAAGCCAGAGATGAGAAAAGGTCGTGCTTTTGTTTTGAGTAATTCATTTCAATGGATTCAGTGCTTGAAGATGAATTAATGGCTGATATTTGCAGATATCGAGTTTACAGGTTTTTTGGGGGTTTGTTTTGTTTTTTCTAATTGATGTAGTCATGTACAAAATTGACTCTGAGTTGACAGAGGGGAGGGAAAGAGGACGCGAGCAGAGACCAGGGGGGGAGGAAAGGCTTCGCTGACAAACCTAATCACCCCATTCTTTGGCTGAACGGAAGAGAGTATGAATATAAACAAAGGAGTAAAGACAGGTCGGGGTGACGAGAGAGCAAAGGGAAGAGTTAAATGAAGGAGGGGATAAAGGAAGAGAAGAAGAGAAAAATGAGAGGTTTTATTTTTCACTTTTTCATTTTGATGACAAGAAAACCTCCTTTTCTTAAAAACCAGAGGAGCAGTCATACACAGACAAGTAGACACAACATATAACACTGTTTCAAATGATTTTTCTATGAACATTGTGACTTTACGTTATAGCTCTTCTGATATATATATATGTCTTTTTCTCAATATTTATGACATTTATCAAAATATATAATAAAATATATGCTGCAATATTTATAATGTTATCTAACCTTATTCAACAATTTCCTATTTTTCTTGAGATTATAAACCTATCCTCGTAATCCCAGGATAGTGGCCATACTTTTCTTACCATCACCAGGTACAAACGTTTGAACTCACAGAAACATGGACTATTTCAATTTACACGTTCAACTGTATCAGTAGTATTTACCTCATCTGCAGTGTAAGTACATGTGTGGCACTGAAGTAAAACAAGTATATTGAACATATTATTTTATTATTATTATGTTATTAGTGCTGCAACTTTACACAAGCGGAAGTACATTTTGTAGCTATAGACCCTTCCTGTTTGTGTTTTTGTAGAATTTAATCATTTTATGTTTCATATATCACATTATATATTAATGATGTATAATTTATTCGGTGCAAACAAAGAATATTTGAATATTACACACATCTTGTCGCTGTCCAGTAAAATAATTATCTTTATACATATATAAAATTAACGCACACACACACACTTTCATTCATTGGTTGTTGTGGTGTTGAGTGTTCTTGTGTTGCACTTAATATTATTTTTCTTTCATACAGCGCGAAACATCTCAGTGAAATGATCTATACCTTCAAAGAAAGTGCTAATTTAGTCATTCATTCCTCCATTACTGGAATTTGTGCAATAATAGAACTGTGCTGAAACTGAATATATTGATATTTAACGTGTGTGTGTGTGTGTGTGTGTGTGTGTGTGTGTGTGTGTGTGTGTGTGTGTGTGTGTGTGTGTGTGTGTGTGTGTTGACAGGTGTCTGACAAGCCCAAAGCCAGAGGCACAGCCCTGAGGTAAGACAAATAGCCATTCTCTGTTTTATTCATCTCCACTGCATTTCTATTGTGGTGCAGCAGAACGGAGCAAAGATGTGCATGTTGTATTGACTCAGAAAAATGTAAGTGAAATCTAGGTGACTTAGTCCTCGACATTAACCAAACAAGCTATGAATAAAATGTTCTTTGTCCTGAACCATACGACGGAGGCCTTGGTGGTCGGTGCTGGATGATCTTCTGCTCTTTACTTCTGTGGCTGTTTGTCCAGAGCCTGTGATATAACCCCTCAGTAGAGATGCACAGTTGTGTTATATGAACAGATGTCACCTCAAATGGGAAAGAAGGTTAAGGAAAGTTGATGTTGTGTACGTTTTTTCAGTGAGAAGATTTTGTTTTGAAGAACATTTTTTGAAGGTTATTGCAACAAAGTCTCTGTTAAGGCTTGCGGATGTAAAGTGGCTGTAATTCACTGAAACATCTGTGATGGCAGGTGCCCACTTGATAACCTCAGTCACCAGCCTGCGCTCACGCTCAACTCTGAACCATTTCAAATGAGGCAGCAGATGTCTTCTATACTCACTGTTTGTAGGTTAGTGCATAAATGTGAACAGGACGTCCCTGTGTTCATCTGGGTTTATTTAAAGGATTTTTACAGGATCCTGTTTATCACTGAGGGTATATATATACGTATATATACACACATAATGATTGAAAGTCAGTGAGTCAGTTCTCCTCAGGCCTCTCTTTACTAAATATAGTCTCATTATGACTTAACCAGGTCTAATATTTAACCCTCACACTGAGCGTATGGTGAACATATGGGGACGTGTTGTTGAGATTAAAAGCTTTGCCCTGGCTGTTTTGATTTGCTTTGAGTGCAGCCTTCTTCTTTAATATTGCTTTGAGTTATTGAAGTTAATTTGCTCTCTTTTGGGTTATTTGTTAAACTGGAGGTGCTTGAGTTATCCCTATTTCCAATTTTTCCTACATCAGCCAGTATAATAGTGCATCTAGTCCAGGAGTCTGAGTCGAGTCCAACTCAGGTCCTGATTTTCAGACTGGACCTGGACTCGAGCACTGACTGCATTCAGAGGCAGAAGTTGGAGACAAGGATTGACTTTTTAGGCCATAATAACTTTGGCACAAGATATTGATGGATATACACTGCTCATAAAAATTGAAACATTTAAATACTTAATCATCACAGTCTAACACCAAGTCAGTTAAACTTCAGGGATCAATCTGTCCATTTAGGAAGACCAAGTGATTGTGAATCAATTTCAGATGCTTTGGTGTAAATGTGTAAAAGTGCAATGGAGGCAAAAGCAAGACAAGCCCCAAACAGGGAATGGTTTTACATGTGTTGGCCACAGACAGCTGCTCTCTCTCCTTATCCTTCATGACTGATTCTTCTCTAGTCTTGTGTTCTGCTGGTGTCCTTGTCACTACTGGTAGCACGAGTCAGTACCTGCAGCCAGATCAGGTTGCACAGGTAGTCCAGCTCCTCCAGGATGCCACATCCATACGTGCAGTCCCAAGAAGCTTTGCTGTGTCTCCCGGAAAAGTCTCAAGTGCACAGAGACACCAGGAGACCGGCCGTTACACGAGGAGAGCTGGACAAGGCCGTAAAAGGGCATCAAACCAGCAGCAGGACCGGTTTCTGCTCCTTTGTTTGAGGAGGAACAGGAGGAGCACTGGCAGAGCCGTACAAAATGACCTCCAGCAAGCTACTGGTGTGCATTTTCCTGACCAAACTGTCAGAAACAGACTCCATGAGGACGACATGAGGGCCAGACGTCCTCTAGTGGGACATGTCCTCACAGCCCAGCACCGTGCAGCTTGATTGACGTTCGCCAGAGATCACTAGAACTGACAGGTCCGCCACTGGCGCCCCCGTCATAGATAAGAGCAGGTTCACATCGAGCACATGTGACAGGTGTGAAAGAGTCTGGAGACACCGTGGTGAACGTTATGCTGCCTGTAACATCATCCAGCTTGACCAGTTTGATGGTGGGTCAGTGATGGTCTGGTGGGGCATATCCTTGGAGGGTCGCACAGACCTCCATGTCATACCCAACGGTAGCCTGACTCCTGTTAGGTACTGGGATGAAACCCTCAGAGCGATTGTCAGACCTTACACTGGTGCAGTGGGTCCTGGTTTCCTCCCTGTGCAGGACAATGCCCGGCCTCATGTGGCCAGAGTGTGGCAGCAGTTCCTGGATGATGAAGGTATTGATGCCATTGACTGGCCCCAATGTTTCAGTGACCTAAATCCAATTGAGCACCTGAGGGATGTAATGTATCGGTGTAGCAAAGTACCACCACAGACTTTGCAGGAGCTCACTGATGCCCTGATCCAGGTCTGGGAGGAGATCCCCGAGGTCACCTTCCACCGACTCATCAGGAGCATGTCCAGCCGTTGTCTGGAGTGCACACAGGCACACAGAGGCCATACACACTACTGAGACACCTTATCAGTTACAGTGATGAAATTCATGCAAGTTGGATTTAACAGTACCTGCTAAGCTGCCTACAGAGATGCTGTGTTCAAGCATCATGCTTTTCCAGAGTTTACATCAAATTCAACCTTGATGACTCAGATTCTAACTCAGTGAAAGGGAACCTGACATGGACTTGCGCACAGAGAATTCGAGACTTGACATTTAGTGACACAAATACAACACCAATCTCAGAGCACATCGGCTTAGTCTGTCAGTGAATTAGCCTTCGGGTGGAACGGCCAATAGTTTGGGGCTTACAGTGTATACAGCATATAACCGGGCCAAAACTCTGTCTTCAGTTCGCTATACCAACTAGTTTCTTTTATTACACAAGAGGAATGACTCTCCTCACAAAACAAAAATAGTGATATCTTTTGTGGATGTAGAGGTCCAGACAGCATTTAGGCTATCTCTATTAGCTGCTACCCGCAGATAAATTAAAATGCAGATAGCTGATTCATTTCTGTCAATATGTTTCACCTCTGTTGCTCTCACGAACTATTTACTTGTGAGCAACCAAACCCTGCTCAAACATGATTGGTCAAACTAGAAACTTCCAGTCCCGAACTCTTGTCCCTCGTCTACAGAAATACTGCATATTCACATACAGAATTTCTGAGATATTGTTACTCTCATGGTTATAAATATAATAAAAAAGTCAAAGTAGCCATATCTGTAGATGATATAAAAAAAAAAGGTAAATTATTAAATCGCTACCGTCATGTTATATATTCACAAATGAATTTTATGCAGTTGATCATCTGGTCAACCTCACTGAGAGGTAATTTAAGTGAATTGAATGATAAATTACCACATCTGTTGGTCAATGACAGCAGCGAAAAGAAATGTTTTCAAGAATTCATCAGTGAAAGCATCGTTCCTCTGCTCCTCTCATTTGAAAGTGTCAATCATTCCTCCACAGCTTGAGGCAGCAGCTACTGCTGTGTTCGCTGGAAGACTTTCTTTCATTGTTTTGCTGTCAGTGTCTGAAAAATTTAGCTAGCAGTGAAGAGTGGCAATCTGATTTTCTTTTTCTTTCCTTTACATTTGAAGGACTTTGTCGAGCAGATTTCCTATACGGTGATGTGATGTCAGTGAAAATAGAATTAAAGGCTTATGGTGTTGTTATATAATGAGGTTTAATCATCACTGGTGACTCCAGCTTCCTTTGGAGGTGTGTGTCTGCTTGTTTTTCCACCATCTCATTTGACTAATTACGGCATCAGGTACGATCCCCTCCTGCGCCCTCTGATTTGTAATTTGGACTAAGATTAATCTAATCGGCAGGAAACACACCACATGAACAATCGTCAATAATAACTTTTTCGCTCCTGTCATTTCTAGAAGCAATACATCCCATTTCCATAATATCAAACAATTTCCCATTTATCATTCAGTGATGCGTGGGCTACCCATTATTGTCATCTTGTTGAGTGTTAACATCTTGGGGGAACATGTC
Source organism: Hippoglossus stenolepis (assembly GCF_022539355.2). NCBI lineage: Eukaryota > Metazoa > Chordata > Actinopteri > Pleuronectiformes > Pleuronectidae > Hippoglossus > Hippoglossus stenolepis. The sequence goes on from NC_061489.1 coordinate 7,090,360, forward strand.
ATCTAATTAATCATTAGTAGAAATGTTAGTTGCGTTTGTAACATCACAGAACATTGGAGAGAATTCATGTAAACAGCTGATTTTGGCACCGAGATACATTTTTCATAACTTGGTCTTTTGCTTGGAATGTGTTGTAAAGCTCAGCCTGGTGCAGAAGAATATAAGAATCTTTTATAAATGAAGCTCGTTGTGTTCACAGACTGAGGGCATTAGCATGCAAGTCTGGAGTGTGACTCCGTGTGCGAGTGTGTGTGCATGTGTGTGTGTGTGTGTGAGAGAGAGCGAGAGAGAGAGAGAGAGAGTGTGTGTGTCTTGTGTCTGTGTGTGCCCCAGGCCATGTGTTACTCTGCTACCACTAATGAGCCCATTCACTCTGCAGCCGAATCTACTGAACACCACACATACACTTACACATACTCACATCTACAGGGACGGTGGGACTAGAGATGCTGCGAGCGATCTACCGGCTATATCCCCCATGGAAAGCAACACACACACACACATTCATACACACACTCTCGCACCCACACTCCATGAAGACACACGCTTTTTTTTTTCAAATCCTTGCTCTGACAACCTCACCCACATACCAATCGTTATTCTGCTGCCACACATACACACACATACAACCACCCACCCTATCCATCCCACTGCAGTGTATCATCTTTATATTACTGCTCTGTAATCTGTAAAATCTTTACCTGCTCCCCTGTATTTTCTTCATTATGTCCTACGTGCATCTTTCATATTATTTACCCTGGTGAGGAAATCTGCCTGGAGATATATGGATTTATCTTTTTATTCTAATTATTTTAGTAGTAAAAGCACAAATAAAAGTTCTACTGGAGTTCACAGTGGGAGGGTTACACTGGATGTAGTGATTTAATAACCAAGCGTAGAACTAGGACGCATAGACAAGGTAAAAGTTTAAACAGGTAAGTTTATTGCAAATACTTTCAATGGTCGTGAATCTTTTTGACGATAGAGCGAGACTAACAGGGAAGCCAGGACGGATAATGGCGTGTAGCAGGCTGGGGTTTAGACTTTCAGGGACAGGACACACATGAGGAACTGAACAAAGAAATGCAGGAATGGTGATATGTGGTGCAGGGAGAATCATTAAGAAGTACTAGGTAGGCTAGTTGTAATTAGTGTCCCTCAGGGAGACACTGAGAAAACTGGGGATAAGTGGAGAGAAGGAGCAGGTCTTTATCCTGCTGGTTTCAGGTGGAGTTGATGAACTGATAAGTTGTGTGTAGATAAATTGACAGGTGGGGAAAACTGAATTGCTGTGCCAGGTAGACACACACACACACACACACACACACACACACACACACACACACACACACACACACACACACACACACACACACAAATTGGGGAGGAAGAAACACCAGGAAGGGGGGACCTGTCTAACTATGACAGGGAATAGTATCATTATAATATATCTCAGCAGAGATGCATTCAACTACTCAGTTCATTTTACACAAAACAATGGTGTAATTCAATGATTTGCTTGAGCCCATGCAATTCATTCAGATTTACCAGCATCGTAAAAAAAAACAGCAAGACAGCATAATGTTGGTGACTCCCTACCTTTGAAGATGACGTCAGACTGTTTGTCGTCCGATTGTTTTTCCACTTCTTGATTATTAAAATTATTTTATTCGATAAAAGTCCAGAGATCCAAAGAATGAAAAGGGGTTTTCATAAAAGTGTTCCAAGTTGTGAATATAATATCATGTATAATCCACTACAAAAAGTCGGTCAACTTATTCTTCAGTTCTTTCAATAACCAGCCTGAGGCAAACTTGGTTTAAATGTATAATTTTGTAAAGTCCAAATCTTGTTAAAGCAGAGCTTCCGAGCAATTTACATTCTGTTATTAACCCTGTCAGTTTGCTCCCTGACCTATCTTTCTCTCTACCTTGCCACCTCCCATCTTATTACTTTGCCATCTTGCTGTCTCTCTGACCGAATGAGGGAAGTCACTGGTCTGCTGAGGCGCTTAAACCCCTGGACGGGAAAAAGCTAAACCCTGTGAGATAGCTGTGGCCTTGAGCTTTCAGGAAGGGAAGGCCGAGGGCAGTGATTTGTGGTCCTACCTACAATAAATCAAACGTGATTGGTTAATTCGCCTGCCATTGTCTTAACAAACACACAGCTATGAGGTCTCTGGGTCCCAGTTATGACATCCTAACCAAACAATGAGCAAGCTAACTTTTTTCTCTGCTTAGACTACAATAAAGGAAAATCTGATTGGATCATTTTATTTTCATGGTTTTATGAAGTTTATGAAGCGAACTTGATAGAAAATGAGGCTTAAATCAGAATTTGAGAAAATCATTATTAAATGAGAGAGAATAAAAGCAACATTTGAAAAGCTGATATGTTTGGCTTCTCTGAAGGAGTGAGACCAAAGTACCTGTCAGTGTGACTGTATACAAAGTCAAGGAAAAGATGCAAGTGGATGGACACGGACACTTAGTTGCTGTCTTAACACACTAAGAAAACTAAATAAAAGACACAAATGTTCACTACGCTTTTGAAGAATACCACCTAACAAGAATTGTTTGCTAAAAACACAATTAATGGGGACTATACAGGAGTGACACTTGAATAGTGTAATAATGGTGAGTGGATGTTGCTTTATTGCAGAAGTGGACATGTGTGGATAACAAATTGTGTGCTTGTTCAGTAAAGCACATCTATTAAATGTCATCATTGAATTGGCAGCACTCCTACTTTTTAGTGCCAAGTCAGATGTATCAGACACATATCAGCGCTTTCAGAAAAATAACACTTTCACAGTCTGGAATGCTGGAATTGAACATTATTTACATGAGGGAAACTGGTAAACTCACATTGTCGCTTTGCAAATTATCAGAAAAATGCAGCTTAAGTTAGATACCGCTGTACTAACAACTAAGGTGTATAAGAAAATATAAAGCAGTGCACATTTACCTCTGGTCACCCTAGAATGTGGCACTGCAAAGTTCATCCGTGTGTCTTTGTGAAAAAAGATATGTCAAAAGTTTGGTGACACAGTGTTGAAGTATATACTGGAGCTGGTGAGCTGGGAAGTCCCAGTGTTCCCAACTGTTTTCAATGGAAAGTAACTACCACATCAACAATATGATCTATAGACTAATTCAAAATGGACGACATGACAGCTCCCAAAATATATCTGAAGCCAAAGCATCTCAATCACCATCAACAAGATGGCTAATGTATATTGCTGCCTTCTTCCAGTCACTAAACACAGTCAGAAGAGAAAACTGCGGCCACATGGGAACACAGCACTGAGAAATACTCGCAACTCTTGCCCAAGTTGGAAAGACTCTCAAATCAGCTGGAAACACCTTAGCATTGGTACAGGTTTGCTATCTGCTCATTTGCAGTTTTGTCAGTCCATTAACCAGCCGGTTATATCTACTAACATGCTTTGTCAGTAGTTGGGCTGATAGTTCCGCTTCATCGTGATGCCCCACTTTTGCATAATGCATGTCTAGCAGCTAGTCTGGCACGCCCCCTGACAAAGCCAGGTAAAGCAAGAGTGGAGGCCGAAATCTCCTAGCTAAAATTTTTCGGGCTAAAACCAAGCGTTTCAGACAGAGGCTGAAAATAAGAGCTGCAGCAGTGGAAAGTATTAGGAAAGTTTTCTGAACATTAGAGCATGTAAACCTTTTCAAGTGATAACCCAAATCAAAATTATGAACCTGAATAGGAGCATAATTTGTCTCCTTTAAAATAGGTCAGTGCAACACAGCTGGTAGGCTCCCATAGCTTCCTCTGCGATAGACTCTTTGTCTCTGTTCCAAAAGGCCATCGATGTTAAGTGGGCTATTGGTCAGAGAAACAGATTAGCAAGTCAAAGATCAACAATTTATTTGCTATTCTGAAATCTTGCTGGTAGAGATGAATGTTAGCATGTTTTTTTCCCCAACCTCTGGATGTTTACGTCTGTAATTCGGTTTGGTTGGTCAGGGGAACTTGATGCCTTCCACCTCAGAGTCTTTTTCCAAGCAGGTCATGGTGATAACCCTAAAACACCAGGGGTATAAAATATAGTTAGATTATAGTTTTCACTTGTTAGTACAATGACAATCAATCTTACATGGTATTAACAGCAGAAAAGAAAATCTTTTTTTTTAAAGTTATTTCTCTGCATTAATTTAACTGTATGAATGCAACCCAGCTGAGAGAGAAATCTGTAGGCTCACTTCACTCGTCCTGTGATGTAACCCATCAGAGATGAAGGCGTTCACGTTCATGATCACTGACACAAACATGTCGGCAGGTTAAAGAAACAGGTTAAACAGTGCCGGTGCACCCTGCTCCAGTCAAGTCTATCAAATGTGACATGAATTCAGATGTGAAACGCTCTTTCAAACCCTGTCACTGTTGCTGCTGCCAGGGAGCATAACACTACATATGTAGGAATGGAAACCTGTTATAGCCTTCCCCACAGTACTGCCCCAGGCAAACACACACAAAGTACACACTCGTGCACACATCGCTGAATGCTGGATTCCATCGGCAGCTGTGCTTTTGAAAAGGTGGAAACTTTTATTTTTCAGACTTCATAATTTATGACTAACATGGAACTACAACCACAAGAAATATCCTGTGAGCCTCAAACATGAGATGCAATATTAATATTACATGTGACTGTACACAAATTAAACTTTCCACAAAATCCACACACAACAACAAACACACTACCACACACAAACACATGCATTCATCTACATTGCAATATAAAAATAATCAATGGACCTATGAATGGTAAATGGTATTTTTATTACAATTGTGCTCCAATGTCAGTGGGTCAAATATCTTTGAATCGTTGTTCGATTGCAGTAAAGGACATGCAATAATTTATAAATCCTGTCAAATTGGACGACATATCATACACTCACCCCGAGTCAGATAAACAACCAATGCATGCAAATATGCCTGCAAACACACACACACACACACACACACACACACACACACACACACACACACACAACCGCTGCAGTTTACACACACTTGTGAGTGATGGAGAGAGACAGAGAGAGAGATTGTAAAGCCAGCTGTGCAGCGGGGAGCCCTGCCAAGTGGAGGGCAGAACCAGCGAGCTGAAGGCAAATGATAAGATGACAGATGAACTGAGCCCAGATGGCCTCCACACTGCACTTCACAGTGCCGCCTTACTGTTAGGATTCTGCATATTTTCACTGACTTCTTCAGCTATTTTAAGAGCCTATATTTACCTGTTTTTCATGATCCTTCTGTGTCACACTCTGCCACTCTGCTGGCTGTGGTTAAGCTGAGCCGTAGCCCGTCTGGCTCAAAGCCATACACCCCATTGCCTTCAGAGGCTAATCAATTCAGTTTTCCAGCTGAAGCGATTGGGAGGAAAACAAAAAAATGCTGTAACACTCTATTGTCTTGTTGATTGTCCTTTTTATGTTCAATCGCTGTTGTTCAATTATTGTTGACACAGTCTAAACAGAACATAACACAAATGTACCCTGGGTTTATAAGAGCACATAGAGGGAAGAATGAATACAAAACTGAGGATATTTCAGATTCCCCAGATTCTCAGACATTAAGGCAGAGTGTCCTCATAGCTGCAGCCCTGTAATTATAACTACAGTGTTCACATTTATTGGCCCAAAAAACCGTATACCATTTGCTCTGCTTGATTGAATTATTCTTATCATAAAAATACGCCAAGTCTAATACATAATGAGTTCAATTATTTAGTAACATCAGATATAGAGCAAGAATAGTTGAAGATGAGGAGTTTATGAGAGGGGAGGGAGTCTGCAGGATGCAGTGGATACACACAGGTTAAATATACACACTCCAGTTGACTCTGCTGACAAACCGTCGGCTGAGGTCTGGAGGGAGGAGCAGAACGAAGGGTAAAGATCAGACATAATGTGCTAACAGGGCCTGTGGGATGTATTCAATTAAATTCAGTTCCATTGAAGTTAAATTGAAATTAATTGAATTCTGATTAGATCGGGTGAGTGGAAGATGCTGAAAATAAAGGTGACCACAGACTACAGTGTATGCTGAAAAAAAGTCAATTGATTGGTTTTAAAATAACATTCATCTCCTACTAATTGGTTTGGTCTTGTACGTTTTCACAGACATGTAATTTCTGCATGCGCTGGTCAGGGTTAATGGTGGGCATATAAATTACAGGACCTATAAGTAAACATGGTCCAGTTTTATGTTTTCACTGACCCTTTTACAGCATTAAACCAAAACCATGATTTTTCTTTAACCTTAACTAAGTGGTTTGACAACCCTTAACATATACATAACACAGGAGGCATGCTTTAACAGCCACACGCATGCATATCTATTCACTATAGACATTACACTATTTTTCCTGTCTTTGTGTCTTGCACATAGTCACACATTGTGTTTAAAAACTGCTTTTTCTTTAAAAAGCAGTTTTTTAACTGTTTAACAGTTTAAAAACTGCTGAATTCTCAGCCTCCCTCCCAAACTGTGGGAATATGAATTAATGAAGTAGCCTGGACTCTGAGGTCCATTACTTACAGTGATCCTACCTGACGATGGTGCCACACTAAGTTTAATCAGCAGAGCAGTGGCTGACCGTAGCCCCAGTTTGAGCTGGTGGTTATTTCTTTAAAGAAAACTATGGCTTAATATGTTTGTCAATTAAATGTTTAATTAGCTATGACTAAGATGGGTTTATATTTATATTTAGTTTATATCATTGATTATAATATTGACGATAATATTTAGTTTCTATTGATATTGTACAAAGTGTGATGCAACTCCATTGTCATGGTTCTAATAAGGAGGTATGAGTTCAGGTGCATTGTTGGTGCATGACAATATTTAGGCACAGGAAAGTGATTCTGTGATCAACCAACAAACCCCTGATCTGAAGTCAGTGCTGCAGCATTTCACTGTTAAATTAGGGCATGTTAACAAGATAGCAATATGCACCTACATAGATGGGTGCATAACATGTGTACTTCTACTTGTGACACACAAAGGGACACGCAGCAGAAATGATGAATGAAATTGGCAAATTATTTGACCAATCATGATGATACTCGTACAGGAGACATTTTAAATATATTTGCTCCCTCTACAGGGAAGATTTCTCTCTTGCTACCTGGTAAATCTGTCATAATAACAATCAAACAATGTTCCTTCAAAAGGAATGGAAGATGCACTTTGGTTATTAATGAAGAGACCAAGCACAGCCTTTTTGAATCGTGTGTCTTGTTTTCCACTGTTAAACTAGTAAACATGGATTTGGACGTGTCAAAAATGTATGTGTGTCATGCTGTACACACCCTGTGCTTAGATCCTTAAAAGCTCTCTATATTCAGCTTGTAATGTAAGACAGTTACAAGGAGCTAAAAACACAAGACAATTTAGTCTAAGTGATTTTCATGTTACTGATAAGATGACTGAATTGACTTGTATCCACACAACAGATAAAGCCATGTCTCTTATGTAATGTAAAAACACATTATTCGCTCACAGAGCCCGTTCTCCACTTGACCTCGTCAAAGGTTCCAACCATGAATAATGGCGGCTTTGTAAAGTCGCTGTAGACGGAATGATAGCCGCTGTAGCTTAGCTGCAGCCTGTGAGTATGTGGGTGTTGTGTGGATCTTGTGAGGCCCACTGGACACATCAAACCAACAGATCATTTTGTCGGGGTTGTAAGGCTTTCATTTCCCCTGTTGTGCTTGTGATTTTATCACACAAATAAACACACAGACACCAAAGCCTCTGCTGGAGCCTGAAGATCTGACAAAGGCTATTTCGTAAGTCTTATCTGTGTTACTTATGCAACACTGACACAGGCATACATAGAATAAATAGAGTGGAGGCTCTGTGTACTAAATAAGCTAAATATTTGTTTTGATGTGTAAGATATAGAAAGAACAGGTAGACACCTGTATGAAACAGTGAAGAGGGGATGGTCTTTAATATATACTGTGTATATTGTTTCTTTTATTTTTATGTTCTGCCTTGTAACATGGGGCTGAAAGGAGATTTTAAATGAGGAAACATAAGATATTATTGCAAGAAAGGATAACAAGAACATATGGTTGATAATGAGAACTGATAGTTTAAGTATATGCCTTCAAAATTATATGTTAAAATATATGAAGCTTGTTTCTGTGGATATAAATGGAAAATAGACAAACTAACCATTAACATACAGGAAAATGACCTCTATTAAACAATATTGTAAATAACAAGCCATGTCAAGATGTGAAGTTTATTTGTTTTAACTTTTACAAAGTAGCATATCATTTTTATTTTGTCAAAATCTACTCTGTCACTCTGCACCATCTAGCGTTGCATTTTAATTTGGCCCTGACTTCGGTATGAAATTATTTCCGACGGCTGATGGCTGATTCCTGAGGGTTAACAAAGAAAAAGAGGAAAGCGAGCCAGATGTAATGCTTTCATACACATATTCATCTCCTTTCATCTTGTTCCTCCAGCTCACACTGTTTATGATGCCAGAATAAAATAGGCTAGAGAGCACTCAACTGAAAATCCCATTCAGAAGAAAAGACACTCAGGCTTTCCTTTAACTTCACACGCCGCTGTTCAAACAAAAAGCACAAACATATCAGTGTGGGGAATGTAGACTCGTCTTATGCTTCCAGTCAATTTTATCTTTTGGCAAATGAAGGGATGATATGAGACGCCATAAAAAGGCTAACATCAAATTTATTAAATGTCCCTTTGAACGATTTTGTCTATTATGTACAACCCATTGGAGATGTTCTCTCGTGGAGGAAAAGAAACATTTTATGTTGTAAACATCCAATAATAAAACAGCGTATAAAAATATTAAAGCAGCAGGATTCATTCATTTTCCTTTGCATTGCCTCGGGTGCTGGGCTCAGGGGTCATTTATGGCAAAGTCCAGCACATCCAGAAAACCCAGATCTTATCCAGTGTTTGGAGCAGTAAAGACGAGTGAGAACAACACACTTCTACAGAGCAGACACACGCAGCTGATGTTTGCTCTCACTTTGATTTCTTGCCAATGTCTCATCGACAATGTGGGCTAGGCCACCCGGGGAAGTGATCAGTGTTAAAAAGCAGGCACACGTCAAACAAGAGGGTGCTCTGGATAAAAGGAACAACCTACATCAAGAAGCAGTTGGACCGTGTCTGTGATTAACTGGCTACACTGGCTGCAACTCCCCCCCCCCAATCAATCTGGATTTAGTCGAGGAGAATCCCAGATCATTTGTATTTCTCTGTTATTAGTTAATTTCTTTGTCTGAAAGATATGAACCCAGGACGGTCACTACCTTTGAAGACATTTTCCTCTGAAATATTATCTTGAATACTTGAGGGTGATAATAACCTTTGGTGGGGGTTGTGATGCAGTTCGAAACTTTGGCATTTTAAAGGATGGTTTATTTATTTTTGATTTTTCAAGTATTTTTTCTCTTACTCTATTAAAAATGTCTGGTATTTCTACACTTTTTAAATTTACACATTAGAAATGCGCATTAAAATAAAGGACAGAAATGCACTTAATGACAGCTGTTTTTTCACCAACTTCGTAAGACAACTGTTATTTATTGTAATTGTGTCAGAGTCTGTTGAGTCAGGAATAGTAATGAGCCTTCTCTACATCAGAGAGCTGCTGCTGATTCACAGGACTCCTTTCTACCCACACATCAAAAGATTCTTTAATGGCAAAGGGGGACAAAAAAAACTGATGTAGACAGAAGTCCAACATGTCTCTGCTGTCACAGAGTCTGTCTGCAGTCCTCCAGTAATCCATGTATGAACGGACTGTTCACTGTGAAAGACTGAAACAATGTTTGACAATCCTGATCCGAGAAACATCACATTTCAGTGATTCTTAACCAGCATTCTTCAGACTCCATCCCATCTTTACATCTTAATGTTTTACTGTACGGCCCACAGCTTTACTCTCCTGGTTCCTCCTCACCAGTCTCCATCTCATTTTCAGCAGCAGTCGTTGGCAAAAAGCCTCTGATAAACCCCCACTCCACACTACCCGCCCAGTAAGTAATGTCACACAAAGTAAGCAATAAACTCAAGATGGAGTTTAAGATGGTGTCTCTTCTAAGGCTGTGCTGGAGGTTCCCCACAGGGGGCAGAACAGGGGGCTTGCATCAGCATAGGCTGAGCAGGTGGCCTACGATGGCAGAGTCAGAACCCAAGATCCAGTGCTGGTTCCTAACCTCAGGAGGCAGGACCGGGAGCTGGGAGACTGGAACATCTCAGGAGGTAGAGCAAGAGGGCGAAGGCATTGGGGGGGTCCCCTCAGGACCAGAGACCAGAGTCATAGGCAAGTTCCCTCTTGAGGATGACTTGGAGGCTGATGTTGTAGGCAAGCTCTTTAAGGAGGCTGGCGAGAAGACTGAAGGTTTGGAAAGATGTTGTTTTTTTGCTTTGCTTCCTGCGATATACTGCAATTTTTTTGTTTGCATGCACATATCCTGATCAATAAGTTCCCCTGGGCAGAATAAAGGTTATTAATGATGTCTCAGCATCCCTGACAGTGTTGTACAGTGACTTTTACACATAAGCAAGTTCCAGCCTGCAACCTTACCTTCACATACCCACTTCTACAACAATACTTTGTCTCGTATTGCATGATAAAAACGATAATTCTGCTCCTGCTAGCCCTTAGCACTTCCTCAAGTAATTCCACATGCATCTGCACATATATGTAATAATTTGTGCAAGATAACTGATCTCAGAGCAGTTGAAGTAGAGTCAACAGCAGCTTGACAAGCACTTGTTTGTAGCTGTAGTCCATCACCAGAGATCCCAGGCTTGATCCTCAAGGTGCAAAATCTTTGCAAACAGGTAACATCTGATCCTCTATGGGACACAGCGATTTTCTGAGATATGAAGTAAGAGGAGATATCCCTTCCACTTCGGTATCGTCCATAGTTGATGTCTTTTTCTTTTTTTTTATCAGTAGAGCACTGCTTGACTCGGTTGCCCTGACGACACGCCACTGCTGTGGTTATTTAGAAATGACATGGAACATATATATGCAATGTTTCCTGCCTGGAGGGAAAGCTGAATGTCATGATTGATAAGTCACTTTATGGGAATCAAATCTCTGGCATTGCTTTTTTGTGTTGTGGTGTTGATTTCCCAGCCAGCATTTTTTTATTTTTAGTTCTTAAGAGTTCCTGAAGCTGTGTTAATATGTTTCCAAACACACAGCAGTGATTTAATGGAGGGCGGCCTACACAAAAGTGAAACACAAACACACACCATGTAAACAGGGAGTTTGACTCATCACTTTGCCAATACTGTTTCAACTGTGATGCTAATGGAGCAAAGTGAGGTGGACATTTAATTGAAATCAAAGGAGAGACAAAGAGAAGAGATGAGTAATGATGAATAAGAGAAACAGGCCAGAGACTGCATTCATACAGTATCTGTCACCGTGTGTGTGTGTGTGTGTGTGTGTGTGTGTGTGTGTGTGTGTGTGTGTGTGTGTGTGTGTGTATGCATGTGTGTGAGTTTGTGCGTGCGTTTGCCTGTGTGTGTGTTGCCTGAGGAACAGTTGATGGATTTGCTGCTTGACTGCTCACACAGATTGGTGTCTGCTGTGATGGCAGCCTTGAACTGAAATTGCGTGCACGCTCTCTCTCACTCTCACACACGCTCACCAGACACAGTAACACAAACAGAGACCTACACATAATTGCAATGTCTTTGTGTGCGAGCGTGTTTGTGTGTATTTCTGAGTTCCTAAGGACGAGCGATTGTGTTGCCTCTAGGAGGCCATTTCAAAGTGCTGTGGAAGGATGGATGATCACCGACCGAAGGCCAACCAAAGCACCAGAGAGCATGAGATGATTGAACTGGTTCATAGTGCTGTGTTCATGCGTTCATTAAAAGCAGTTTATTAAATTCTGTCAGTTGCTTTCTAATTTTCACTGAATCAGGAACAAGGTCGCTATAGCTGGTTTTTCTATATATTTACAACTGTAGGGTGTTTCTTTAATTATAATCAAGGACTTGATGATATGGGCTGTAGTTTGTGTAAATTATTCATTATTTTGATGTTTATTTGATAATGTTGGATAAAATGTTCTCTCCTCATTCCATCAAAATATTCTAATAATGTTTGTCTATAAATTTGTAGTGAAAATGTTTAGTTTGATGTATTATGTTTTTTCCAATGGACGAAAGTGTGAAGGGTATTTTTGGAGCTGCTGGCAGGTTGTGCCATCTACTGTACATAGGATGAGGAAAGACGTAATGAAAATCCAAATTTCACCACGAAAATAACTTTTCAGGAACTTAGAGACAACATACACACAAAAAAAACGATGTTGGAAAGTCGATTTACAGGAAGAAGCTGGAACTAACCAATAGATTAGTAGTTGCAAAACAATGTAGTGAGCTTCTAAAGGGGCAGTAAGTAAATTATTTTTGAATATTAGTAAATTTATTACTATATGCTGAAGAGGGACATTGCCCAGGGAAGCTTCTATTTCAGGCCAGTGTTCAGAACATAAACCAAAACCAGCACAACAGGCACAGTTGTAAATGATTGTAATACAGAAAGGTTTTACCTTGTACCTGTACTCACTGTACAGTACTGTTTTGTAGTAAAATGAATCTGCAGCAAACATAGACTATATACAAAACAATAGTGTTGTTCTTAACACCCTACTTGCCATTTTATGAAAGTGGCAAACACATGTTTGAACTAACTGACGGGTCAACTCAGTCAAACTAGACTGACAGGGAATCCACAGTCCTGAAACCAGAACTACAAGTGGGGAGCAAAAGAGAAAGCCACACTTTAAATAACCCTGACACGGATTAAGACCAACTGGCAAGGTGGGTCAGTGAAGATGACAGGGCTTCAACTAAGAGTCGTGAATAGAACATGCTCACTACCACACACGTCAGTTTTATGTGAAGGTTGATTGTTTTGAGATCGATCCTCCAGGCTTTCAGAGCTGAGGTTCGTAAATAGATGAAGCAGTTGTCGTGTTGTATAGATATACAGTAGATTCATTCTGAGATGTCTTTGCATTGTGCTTGTCAAAATACAGTCAAAGAAAGACCAATTCTCATCCACAGTTCTTCTGAAAGAAATGATTGTGGCTGAGTCCATTCGGTTGTAGAAAGCTCAGATTAAAGGACAAGAGGTATCTGGTCTATTGTTATTTTTAGTGATGGACAATGGACGGTTGATCCAACAACAGTAGACTGCAGTTAACTCTCACAGTCCATAGGCAATACTCAGGTACTTAATATTGAAAATGCAAAAACGATATGTGACTTCCACTAATCAGAAGGTTGGTGCTTCCTCGTCTCCTCCAGGCCACACGTCAAAGTGTCCTTCAGCAGGATGGCACTGATCTACCGTCAGTGTATGAGTGTGTGAATTAGAAGGATGACCTCCCTTTGAGTGGTTATTAGGAACGAACAATCTGCTGATAATTTATTTGTTTATTTATTGTATATTCTGAGATTAAATTAGATCAACTACATCCTGTCGTGAATTATAGGGATACTGAGGATAAAGAAAAACATCATATGGACTGATTGTGTGTACTGATATATGCATAGTTCATTCCTTTTCTTTTCAGTTTTGTCAGGCAGTGCTGCAGTGTGGATTATTTGAATTACCAAAAAGCAATTGAGAGTGTGGGTGTCCCTGTCTGGACATATGAAAATGTACTTACTTGTTGTAACCTCAAAAATAGTGACAGTGACAGTGTTCCCCGACATCTAATGAAGCTGGTTTAGTTGTGTTCCATTTTGAGATGTTGGTTTGCTTTTTCTTTATTCCCTTCATTCTTATATTCCTCCTTCCCACTTTTCCTTTTTTTCCTTTCTATACAAAAGTGGTGCATCAGGAAACAGCAGCAGTGAATCAGAGAGCAGCTCGGAGTCGGACACAGACGAATCCGAGAGCAGCTCCAGTGACAGCGAATACAACCGGGCCTCACGCACACACACGCCAGAGGTAGGATGACAAGTGTGAATAGGTGTGTTAATGTGTAATTCCTGTAACTGTATCTGTGCACACACAGGCGATGAAATGCACAGAAGGGATAACATAAGCAACACGGATTTTAAGATCATTCTTTCTTGTAAGAAAACAAGTCAATTTTAATTTTTGTGGAAGAAATAAATGGAAAGTATTATATAAAGATTTCTGTTTAGGCAGCAGTTTCATCATTTAGTAGACCCTGTGGCTGAAGTTCATTTAACCTATAAGAGGGAATAGGAAGTCCCCAATCACAACATAGGAGGGAAATTAGTATATATTCATTATGAACCTTGATTTATGGATTATGCCACATGCATATTTATATCTCTACTTTGGAGACAACAAATCATTACTGTAACCATGCAAAGTCTTGTTTATTCTGTGAGTCAAAAGCTTTATTGATTTTAGAGCAGAGATCAAATTCAGCAGTCCATTAATAAAAATAAAATATTGATAATGTGTATAATTTAGGTTACATTTCTTAAAGAGATTTAATTGGCTTGTTTATCCGCCATGATTAACACCATTCTTTTCACTTTGAGTGTGACTGCCTGTCCACTGAATGCTCTAGGTAATGCAACTGATGAAAACTGATTCCTAACCTTGTTTATCACATTATTTTTAATGGATCTATGCTGCCTGGTTTCATACACACTGGAAAAAAGAGAAATGTAGTGAAAGAAAAAGAAAACTTTACATAACATGAAAACAATCAACAAAACCAGAAGCAATAAACAGAGCTGACTTCAAAACATATTTCTATGTGTGCAAAAACTAAGCATGATGGCATATATGGTATTAATAAATTAATTGATTCCTCCTGGTTGCATCCACTTGCAACTGCATGTTCCCTTGAGTTATCACACAGTAAAATCTATGAGGACATTGCACTCCAGATTCAAATATGTCACAGAGTGTATTCATTTATTTACTTGTAAAATATTCAGTAATCTGTAGAGTTTCTTTTTCCCTCTAGCCCGAGCCCCCGTCCACCAACAAGTGGCAGCTGGACAGCTGGTTGAACAAGGTCCAAGCTCAAACCAAACCTCTGGTTCCCCCTCAGCCGGAACATCATGGCACAGGTTGGTAGATATGGAAGGTGTCTTGAGTCATAGATGAGATCGACAGAATAGATTTTTAAAAGTTTATCTGAACTAATGAACTAATGTTCTGCTGCTTAGGCTCCATCAACCAGGGCCCAGAGACTCTCTCTCCAGGGAGAGAAGCACCAGCAGTGGGTACAGCTGCAAAGGCCAAGCCCTGTGGATCCAGCAGCACCCCAGTTCCAGCTGCACCAACAGTGGAGCACAAGGATACAAGAGGAGCCTTCTGGTATTTGATTGAAAATTTGCCAAAACAACTATTCAAGTAAAGTAGCAAATACCTCAGCCAAGTCACAACAATTGAATGAATTGAATTATTCTTTGAATAACAATGAGAATTCTGAAATAAATTCACACCCTGATCCAGATCCGCTCCAAAATTGAACACGTTCTTCCTTGGGTCACGCCCCTTTCCTCCACAAAATTTCATGGAAATAGTTTTTTTTGCATAATCCTGTTAACAAACAAATAAACAAACAAAATAATGCAGAGCATGCCTCCTTGGTGGAGTTAGTGAATGACACTACTTGAGTTAGACAATGACAGGTGGTGGAACAAAATGTAGGCAACAGCCTGCAAAGACTGGTCTCCATCCATAAAAGACATGAAAGAGAAATCATGTCTTGCTTTTTGCAGCCCGGGCAGAGAGAAGGCCAAGGCCAAGCTCAGCCAGAAGGCCTCAGGAGAGGGCCAGAGGTCCAAGATGAGGCTGTCACCGGCCCTGCTGTCTGGACCAGAGGTCACGACTCCGAGGAGGAACACCACAGGAAAAAAACAGCCCAGACGGACAGAGAGGTCAAACAGTGCAGAGGATAATCAGAACCAGACATGGAGCAGAGCAAACCAGCACAGGTACACCAGAAAGGAAACAATGTTTTCTTTAGGAAATAAAGCTGCATCCTAAAACTACATATTGTTTAATACTCATTTCTAATGCAAAATTAATGGTGATCTTTTGCATACAGCAATAATTGGTTGCTTTTTATATTCCATCTAAAGGAAATGCTCTTATTCTTGTTAATCGATAAGATGAAACAATTAAGACGATGTAGGTGCAAATTGTGTCAGAGTCAGTCACATACTTTGAAGAGAACAGAACAAGTCTAACAGCTCAGTTCTAGTTTGGTCCTTTGTAACTGACGTGTTATTTGTTAGTGGTAAAGCAGTTTCTCTTAACACCTTCGTACCCAGAGTTGTCACTTAGTGTTGAGAGCTAACAGAGGCTCCAGTGCATCTTCGAGCATGCTGGCAGCTCGCCACTGAACACATCTGTTGTGGAAAATGTTCACTCTGACTAGAAGCCCTGCCAAACTGGCTGCTCAGCTTGACATTAGGCTAATGAGGAAAAAGAACAAACTTCCCCCTTTTCTTTTACTCTCTTCTCCCTCAATCACTCTCTTTTTCTCTCTTTCCCCTCATTTTTAAGCTCTCCGCATCTTCCCAGTTCAGCTGAATACATGCTGTTTTCAATTATTTCATGCTGTCTTGTATATTTTTTTCATTTTTAAACATATTCGCCCCCTGGAGCTGACCAAAGCAATCTTCTACCGTTTGTCAATGTAAAACTTTGCTCAACAAAGCAGTGCCTTGCTCAAGGGTGAATCTAACATGATTTGTGACGGCTCCTCTTGCTGTGCTTCCTCCCTCAGCAGCCCTGCAGCGAGAGAGAAGGACCTGTTGCCGTCCCCCTCCCTGGAGCATCAGAACCCCCCAAGGCCACGCGGCAAACCCCCCAGTGGGAAAACTGCCCCCAGGAAAGAGCCTCGCGGTGGTGCCAACTCCAACAACAACACAGTGACTCCACCAGCAGTGCCACAGCAAACACCTGTGCCAATACCTGCCGTCAGTGTAAACCAGGTTAGTTTATGGGGGGTGACATGCCTTTGAGAAGGGAGAAATTCCAAACAATTGAAGTGCATGACTCAAGCACTGGAAGTCAGTTCAAGAGCAAGTCCTACACAAGTTTGTAACACATTGTCCATGTATTCTGTAATGATTACTTCATCTTACAGTCTCTGGATGATCTGCCATGAAGTCATAAAACTCCTCAGCATAAAAACGGTATTATTACATGATTATTATGGCTCAACACTGGCTGGTTTTATCGAACTATGGAGAGAGCGTGAGAGGGAGAAAAGAAGGGACAGAGAGATGGAACTGAATCATCGTCCATCGTTTTAACCGACGAGTTAACGCTCAGTGGTTTTATGAAGATTGGGTAGTTTGAAGGAGAAAGAAAGAAGGAAAGAAGGAAAGAAAAGGAATGAAGAGAGACGGAAAGTCACTTATACACTCAAATGACTTTATGTAAGTAAGACATTTATAGAAAAGGACAGGACAAAAAAGATGATATAAAGATTCTACCAAATAAAAATGACAACATAAGGTGAAATATGTTTGGCAGTGGATTCGAAACTTATTCCCACTGTCGCTAAAGATTAAACCCATCACCAGGCTGCATTGTTACGAAGACGATTTGAACAACTGCAGTTCTGCAGAAACAACGATTTCTGAGGGTGTTAAGTAAAAGCAATATATATGTATTCCTACACATTAGGGACAATAACAGCTGTCTGTTATATGGAAACGATGACTCTGTGACACCAAAAACTAGCAAACTGCAGCTCATCTGTCATAATCCAAGACACGACTTACAAAACATGTCTGATCTGACATCTGCCACCTCTTCAACAGCAGTGAGGGGTGAGTTTGTATCACCGTGGCAACCATAGCCTGTATATTTAGATGGACTACAATGTTTGTATTAGTGGGACCTCACTACCACAGCTCCATTCCTTAATCGCTGCTGTGGAAACTCTGGCTCCAAATGCACAAGATGCTGGCGTTCATATGCCGGATATTTTCGCTTTGTTTCTGGAAAGTAGGAGAAAGTGGAGGCGTGTCATTCATCTTTATTTACAGTCCAGGACGACATTCACATAATCTGCTTTGGAAAAAGTAAATAAAAGACAAAAAGGTGGTTAGACGGCAGAAAATGAAGACTCAACCATCATACACTGAATTTGAAGTAGAGATTCTGAGGTCACGGGCTGCCATCTTACATCTATCGTGCTGTATCAGGGTTTACACATAATGTGCAACCTGAGTGAGAACCAGCTGAAAATTCTCCTCTTTTGCTAAAGAAACTGTAACCTTCCCTAAATTACCTGGAAATCAAGATGAGTGCTTACATCTGCAACCTGTGCTTTGAGTGCAGTCACCACATTTGATTCGCTGCCAGTCTTTCTGTAGCTGTGCAGACCAGCTGGCAGGACAGCTAATGTTAGTGTCAGCACAGCTTCCCACAAAAAAAGGGGCTGAAGACTTTTGCTCAAGAAAGGAAATGCTTCTGCCAGGAGTGTAAATAAGAATTATACACAGGACCATTTTTTCCTTTCTTTTCTCTTTTTCAACAAAGCACAACGTGGCATTTATTGGGAATGGATTTTTGCAGATGGCAACATGCACTGGATCGATTCCAAAAGCTTGAGAAAAACCGTCGCCTTGTTGCTGCCAAGCGAGCAGGTTTTCGCCGGAGACTGGGAGCATTTGCTGCTTCTGCCTCTGTAGTTGTCTCCTCACGATGGTTGTACAGACACAGCACTGCAGCTCTTTGATCATTTCACATCTAATATCAAGAATTCAGGGACATTTGACAATTTGAATTGAAAACAGTAAGATGGTGCAAGAGTTGCTGCTGTATCTACCAAGAAAATGACTGGTTATAAGCTGCTTTTAGACATTCACTGAAATCCGGAAATTAGTTTAATTTTCCAGATAGGCTATATGTGAGAATTTAAATGTCATCGTTGTTCTGAACGGAGAAAAAGGTCTGTGATGTGGGTGTGATGACGTTTCTAACACACAACAGAAGTCTTGTATTACTCTAACTGTCAATAAATCAGTAATCAGCTGATCCTTTCGAGAAGTACTCTGTGTCCAAGGCCTCAAGTACAGTCGTACATTATGTCAGTGCCTTAGAGCTGAGCTACACTGTGAACATGGGCTCTAAAGACTTACAAGTATCATACTTTATACACCAAAGTAAAGATTTACTATGTCTTAGAAAGTTTAAAGAATTTAAAATAAGAAACTCAAACATGAGTCTGTCCGTACTCATCTGTCTGACTCTGACATTCAAAATTAGACAAACGTGTTTCAGTTCACTTCACAGATTACTAGATACTTCCTGCAAACAGCTTTGTCTGTATTTAAAAAAGAAGATTTTTTAAAATACTTGTGGTGATAGTTTAGCAAGCAAAGTGAAGGGTGTGGAGAGAACACAGCGTATGTGTATTTTATTTGTGTCACATTTTCCTTACATGTTGGTTCATATAAATAATTCTGACCCATTCTTTTTACCATTTTTCGCCTGTAAAGCAGGATAAGAGGAAACACCGAGGGCCGAGCACCAAAATCACACCCAAGTCCCGGGAATTTATCGAAACAGATTCCTCCTCCTCCTCCTCGGAATGCCATTCAGAGTCGGAGGAAGCCATGAAGATCCCCGCTCTGCCGCAGACAACACGCCCTGCCATTAACACGCAGACTCTGTCCAGCACGCACATGCACACGCCTCTCCTCCCATGCCTTGGCCCTGCTGCCAGTTTGGGGAGTCTGGGGACATTTGGAGGGAAAGGACTGCGAGTCAAAGACAGTAGCAATGTGACCACTAATGGTAGCAGCAGTAGTAATAGTAGCATCAGCAGTGGAAACAATGGCAGCAGTAATAGCTGTAACTCCCTAAGCATTAGCAACATAAGTGGTTCCTTTGGTCCTTCTGTTCCTGATCCTGGAGGGTTAGGAGGACAGTGTAAGGACCTGGAGTCCATGTCACCACCTTCCAACACGGGGCACGAGGTGCCACTTTCCCCCCTTAGGGAGTACCAGGAGATCCAGAGTTTATGGGTGAAAATCGAGCTAAGTTTGCTCAGCAGGGTGCCCGGCGGCCAGGGCTTGGGGGAAAAATCCCGGGTGGGACTCACAGAAAGGGACGGGAGTGAGGGGAGGGACAGGGACAGGCAGGGGGAGAGGACAGGTGTAGCAGAGAGAGAGAGACAGAAGCAGGAAGACAGAGAGTGGCCAGGGCTGAGAGAAAGACAGAGGGTAACTAAAGGGGAGAGACAGGAGGACGAAAGTGAGCGATTGGTGCAGGACAGAGAGAGGCAAGGTGACAGAGACAGATTAACAGAGAGAGAGAGGCAGACGGATAGAGAGGACAGAGAAAGATTAGGGCTTGGGGAGAGGGAAAGGACGACTGCGAGGGACAGAGAGAAGGCATGCCTGGGTCTGGGGGTCCTGGACAACCCCCCTGTGCAAGAGCAGAGTAATCCCCGGCTGGCTGGGAGGACAGAGAGAGGAGAGAACGAAGGTAAACACAGGAGACAAGCAGCTGGGAGCACGATGGTCCCCACAGAGAAACACGCCAGCAAGAACAAAAGGAAACACAAGGTGTGTGTAGAGATTTTTATTGTATGTTTTTCCACCTTGTTACTTGCAAACACTTTTCTCTCCATCTCTAACGCGTGTTCTCTGTTTGTCTATGGTCCCAGGCTGACCACACTGAGTCATCAGTCAACGGCAACAAGAAGCTGCGACTGGACAAAGACTGTCAGCTCCTCCCACCCTGCATCTCTCCAATACACAACCACAAGAACAGCTCTACAGAGTAAGTATTAACAGCTTCCCGAGGGACTAAGCAGGAGGGAACACAAGAGGACACAGTACTGTAGAGCAAAGTCATGAGGTTGTAGAAAAACGTCCCTCAGAGTCAACAGCGCAGACTCTTGAGCCTTACAGTAGAAGATCTAAGAATGGAGGCAGATACTGTATCAATATTAATCCACACACTGTCCAGAATGGAGCTCAGCCTTATCCTGTTATACAAGACAAGATCATAATATTTTTTCTAGAACTGTATTATACCATGCATATCTTTCCAAGGCGCTGCATTTGAGCCTCTCATCCAAACACAAACAGCGTCTTAAGTCACTAAAACTGAGATTTTTTAAGTTTCCAAAGTACCGATTTTCAAAAACTCTGGTTTCTGTGTATCCGTGTGTATATGTTAAACCAAGCGTTATGATGACATCACAGTTTACTTCATGCATGTCCACTGTTGCTTTGTGTAATGAGCATGTGACAGAAACAACAACTGTGGTCATATATCTGATTCTTTACATTTGATAGCAATGCTAGGTCTAAGTGTGCAGCTAAACTTACGGCACCACGTTAACACGTTATTCACAGGCGTCTACCACCACCAATATTACTTGGACCACAGTGTATCTTCTCTGGTATTTGATGGATCATTGATGTAGACTTCAGTGCCACCTACTGGAGCAGCATTCTTGTTTGAGCGTTTGTAATTTTGTCTGGACGAAGATATTTTATGAAACGAAGTTCACGTGGACAGAGAGTTTTTCTTAAATGCAGGTAAAAATATCCACTTAAAAACATATCTGCAGTAGTGTTGACAAGCCGTAAAAGCCAAATGATTTTTTTCACTGTACAATGTTAATCTCATTTCTCGTTTATTCTCAATTTGTATTTAGCACAGTTATAAATAATACATTAAAACAGGTTATACAGTGCAGGGGGAGGCAGAAAACCTAGTAGGATTATACCTCTACCGAAATATTGTTACAATTTCACATAATTAGACAATACAAAAATGACATGCCGAAAATAATATGACTACACACAGGAGTCAGCAAATTAGCAAAATGTAAAGCACAATAAAAACATAAAAACAACAACACTAGTATCAATACACTTCTTATTTCGGTCTCAAAGCACCAAAATGAACATCTCCATCAGTGGAGTTACTGCATCACACACAGGAGGTTTATCATAACATTGTATCGTCAGTCTCCTTCTCCATTATTCACCTCACTGAATACCACAGCCTCGTGTGACTGGCACAGACACTCCTCGAGTTAATCAAGTTTACTGGAGACAGAGTATTTTTAGGAGGCTTTGACGTTTTTAATGTGCCGATGAAGTCATTAAAGAGGTGAGTCCAATTCGCACTGTGACACCAGGATGACACAGTGTGATTTTTTGCTTTGCGTGTGAATTATTAAAAACAGTCTAAGCTGGCTGTTGCTATAAATAAGCCTCGACGTCACCGCCGCGCAGGAAACATTTTCTTTTTTATAGCATCTCTGTGTTGTGATAGAAAATACAGCGGGGGGAGGCGGGTGGGGGGGGGTGACCTGGAGTTGAACTCTTGACATTGTGTGGCAGACGTCTCAGTCTGCCACCAGAGTGTCTGTTTATCACCCAGCAGGCTTTTTTATGGAAGCTGTAAATGGGATGATGAGCTCATTCTGCTCCGACTCATTCTGTCATTTCTAACCTGCGCCTTCCGACAGGTAACATCAAGCTGCTTCCATATGTTTGGCTATATTTTGACAACAGATAATAAGATACATACATTAAAGATTGAGTTTTTATCCGAGTCAGGTTTTAACAGGGACAAAATGGTGGCTTGAAACATTTAGTCATGATAGTATTTTGTATAAGTGTTAATTATTTTTTAAATTACTACAAGAACAATAAGGTGCAAAAAAACAGAGAATCCGACTCTCAGGATTGTGGTTCAGGATTCCCTGAACATTTCCCTCTAACTGACTCGTCAGTGACAGGGTTGTTGTTAGCCGTGCCCTTTTCCCCAGGGACTGTTTGTTTGGCGGCTTGTTCAACAAGCTCAGGTGCAGGACAAGAAGCATGGTCATGTTTGTTAGATAGTGAGGCTAATGAGGGTTCTTCAGACTGGCTCTTACGTTGTGTAGCAGTGTGACCGTCTGCTCTGTCTGTGATAGACCGCTGACGTTACTGCTTAATGCAAAACTTTGACTGGCTCTCTGTAAAGATGTTTTCTATGTAGTTAGACGGAGAAATAATCGTTTTTCCCTTACAGATAAATGCCAAGACAACAGACGCCACCATGAGACCAAAAAAATAGAATAAACATATAATATGAATAAAGAATTTAAATAAATGTTTTTTTCTCAAAGAAATAAACAGGATATTTGATTTACAGAGTGGATAAGTGCGCTGTAGCAGAAAAAAAGAATGCAGTTTAATTTAATTTGGACTTTAAGAGCCTGATATCTACAGTGGTACAGTGGTTTGAAGGAGTTCTGCGTGCGAGCCCCAGGGCCATTCTGTGTGGAGTGGGTTCTCTCAGCGGGTTTTTTCGAGGAACTCCAGTTTCCTCCCACAGCTCAAAGACATGCAGGTAAATTGGCGATTCTAAATTGCCCGTAGGCGTAAATGTGAGCATTAATGCTTGTTTGTCTCTATATGTGGTGACCTCTTCACGGTGTACCCCGCCTGTCGCCCAGTGTCAGCTGGGATTAGCTCCAGCCGCCTCATGCTCCTTAAAGGATAAGTGGTATAGATAATGGATGGAAGCCAGAAATCCTCCCACCTGGCAGAGTAACAGTTGAGTCGTTGTAAATGTATTACTGAGGAAGATTTGGCAGATATACTGTGGTCATTTCGTGCTGTGGTGCCGTAAATTTCTGAACTTATTATCCCTTTACAAGAACTAGAAGAGCTCTCACATGCTGTCCTGCAGACCCCCCCACACACACACAACCATGTCGTCCTTCTATCTTAGTGAGGACACTCATTGGCATAATGCATCATTTCCTAGCTACTTACCCTAACCTTAACCATCCAAACACTAAACCTAACAGCAAGTCTAGTTAAGCAAAAATGTCTTCACTCCGTAAAGTCTATACTCACAATGGTCCTCACAAAGATATCTGTACGAGTACACACACACACACACACACACACACACACACACACACACACACACACACACACACACTGACATCTGCTTAAGGATAGACACACACAAATGCACAAAAAATTTGCATAGTCATACACACAACCACTACACACAACCACACCAGCACACATCAATTATGCTGCGTTCAGACACAAATCCACACACGGATACGCACAAACTCCCGCACACACACAAACACTCACACACACACACATGCACACAACTAATTAGTCTTTGTCTCCCTGGTTTTGTATATTATCACTAATGTCGGGGCCTGGGGCGTTGTTCTGCAAGCTCAGCAACTTTTCTCACTGCATCAAACCCCCAGAGTTTCCCAGGCAGAGAAAAAATATAAAAATATTATCTGTTGTGTTGCAAACAATATGAGTCACGAGCCACAATAAGGCAGCCGAGGGAATAATGGTGGATGCTCAAGCAGGGAAGGCAGAATCTCAACAGTTTGGGAAGGAATGCATCAACGAGCAGCTGCAGATGAAATTACAATGGTTAGGCAACGTTATCCCAGTGTATAGAAGCAGGGTTTACATGACGATCATCTGTGTTGCTAGAAAGCACTTTTGTATCTTCATCAATGTTGATGAAACATTGTGATGGCAGGTCGTCTTTGTCTAAAGAGCAATTAGTACTTTAAGACAAAAAATACATACAAAAATTGTGGAAGAAACATTTAAAGAGAGATTCCCCATCATCAGTCATTTATAAAAATTTCTGAAAGTAGTAGTAATAATTATATGAATAAGAAATATGGTCTATAGTAGGAGAAATGCAGTGACAGAATGCGCAGCAAACGGTGATGAATAACCATGATCCATTAGGAGTCACCAGATTTAAACTCAAATAGCTACAGTGTGTTTTTCCTTCCTCATGGACGCTAAAGGAAGTTAAAGCAGATATGACACAACTGAAAGATGAAAGACATTACCTTGAATACAACTGGGGATTTCTCAGGGTTTTGAAATGTAAGTAATGTAAGTACACAAGTCAACTAAATATCTAACATAGGTCCAGTCGATTCTAGACACTTAAATGAAGAATCGTGATATAGTATATCGATCTAAGTTCAAGAAAAAGATGCAACAACAGTTGAAGGGGATTTGGTGGAGTGAGAGTTGGATTGTAGGATAAAGAGACAGTTTGGAGGTTGAAACTGGCAGATTGGTGTCAAGATGGGACCGAAGTTTAAGCCAACAGACAAACAACCAGATTTCAAGACCCTGACACTTGATCTGGGGAAGCAGGGAGAAAATATTTTAGAAGATCTTGTGTAAAAGAATACATAATATCCAAATTTATTATCAACATTCTTCCAGAGCATCTGGACCCCAAAAAGAAATCTTTACAGGAATTACATTAAACAAACATTGGTCTGTTTGACCATTTCTGCACATCAATTATTGGCCTTGGCAAAGGATATGCGATGGTTTTGTTTTTCATTATTAAAAGTCTCCCACAGATCCAGTGACATAGAAAGTAGAGGTCATATAGGTTTAGTCTATTTTTGCAAAACATTTGAAAACCACTTGAGCTGTTGAGGTTACTGCAGTAATTGTTGGAGACAGAGAGAATTTCAAATCTGATTCCACCAGAATCCCTGAAGCACACACATTTCTTTTAGTTGAAGGGAATGTAGTCGCACTGCAAATGACTGAAGTAATAACAATATGAATGGGATACTAAAAGAGTGTTTTATATAATATTAGTGAAACATTCATCTGTCTGTGCTGGGAAGGAGTTTTTTGAGGTAAAACTTCCTCTCGGGAGGTGGAGTCACTTCAGTCCTCTGACACTGTCATCATTTGTTGGTTATCATTTGTTATATATCTAATTTCCTCTTGTTGTCAGGATTAATTTGATGAAGTTTCCAAAAGCCACAGTCTTTATGAACACATAAGAACCTCCATGTTGTGCATTAACTTATGACCTGAAAATCAACCATTATTGGGAAATGCAGCACTGCTTTACCTCCTCTACCTGCCATACCATTGAGCTGTGAAACATGCAAGCAAATCAAATTCAGCAATAAGCACAAGTTATCTAGATAATTATATATCTAATAAAATAAAAATATTGTATTCACTGTCATTATAGTAAATGAAGATATAACAACTGTGTTGTCATGTGTGTGCCTTTGTGTGTTTAGAATTTCTCTGAACAGGAAACAGTCTCGGCGGCGCAACGAGAAGCTTCTTCCTCCCCTCCTGTCGCCCCTCTCTGACGACCCCCCACGTAAACGAACCTGCGACAGCATTTCCTCTCTCAGCCAGGAGGTCGGCGCCTCAGGGATTCTGCCCTGCTCCACCACATCCACCTCCTCCTCCTCCTCCTCATCTCACAGGCACCGGAGAGGTGAAGGCAAGGTGTCGTCACATACGAGAAATGGCAGCGTGAGTCTCCCTTTGAACCTCAGCATTTTGTTTGCACACATGTTCACGCACATTCAAATATGTTGGTCACTGCTGGTTAACTCACATGTCAACCAGGGAGATTATTATCCCTGGAGCTTCATAACGTAGACTGTATGTAAGGCTGAGCAACACGTCTTCACTTCCCCACACTATCCAGACATGAAGCCAAAATATGCCGGACATGAACGCTGCCATCTTGCACATTTGGAAGTCTTGCCTTTACAAGCGAGTCATTCTCAGCTGTCAATTATAACGTTTCACCATGTTTTTAAAGCATCAAAAAACGAATTAATACCAGCATGAACAAACATCAGTGTGATAAGAACTACTTGAAATGACAGAAACCATCTTTGACAGAAAATTATTTGACGTGTACTTTGAATTTTTAGATAGATCCATGTCCCATTCACTAACATGGAGGAGGCAGTAATTATGACCTATACTGCAGACAGCCAACAGGGAGCAACGGAAACATTTTGGCTTCACATTGGGTCATGTCGTCCATCTTTATATATACAGTCTATGGTTTATACCTGAGAGTATATAAAATAATGTCGAGCGATAGAAGGCTTGGCGGTGTTATCTTCTCGAGTCGCTGGCCTGTTCGACACTGTTCCAGAAATAACTCCTGATGATGCACTGTTACAATGTAAGAATCTAAAGCTCGACACACATCTCCACCATCATGTTTCCTCACACCTGCAGTTAAAGTCAAAGTCAGTCAAATATCTGAACGTTGGTGATGCGTGAAAAGCAGCAGGACAGATACCGACAGCAGCACCTTCAATTCAGAACAGCACCCAGTAAATTATGAATGTAGAAGCAGGTATGGATGAAAACAACATTAATGTATTTAGATAATTATTAAAGGTTTACCTTGAAAGTTTTACTCCCTCCAGGGGAAAATAAGTGTTAACATTAGTTTTGACATTCAGATATATCCAGTGAAATGCAAGTGAAGTGTATTACCTACAAATCGCACAAATGACATCAGGCCTAAAGGACAACACACGTGTGATTGGTGCGTTTGTTTCTGAAGAGTTTTAAAGCCGGTTTCAGCACAGCTCCTTTTTCCAACCCCTCCTCAAAACACTGACTGCTGTAATTCAGCATCCAAGTTAATCCACCACTGAGAGTGAGCGTTAAAGTGGCTGCTTGATGAAAGCCACACACTGTAATACTAATTAATACTATAATAACCACAGATTCCAATGCCGTGCCTACAACAGGAAATGGATCCCCCGAGCGAGAAGCCCTGTGGAGATGGTTGCCATGCCAACGGACAGTCAGACTCGGAGGTGTGGTCTGAACCACTGACGGAAGCTGCAGAGCCTCGCAGGCCAAGGCTGTCGTTCAGTGACGTGTATGTATACATACTGTTTACCACACACACCCATACATGTATGCAAATGTTTATTATTGCTGGTTGCAGGTTTCTTTCTGAAACTGTAAAAGTGACCTGCAGTAATTGAGAACTGTTTTCAAAATCAACAACGTCACTTATGATGATGATTCTCAGCGGCCACGGCTACGAAGCACCGGCCACCAGTTGTTGATAAGATGAAGGGTTCTCCAGATTTCAACACAGATAGATAGATCTCACTATGCCGTCAAAATGACAAAATTATTTATCAGCAAGGTTTTTTTTCCCCCTAATCATCACTGTTATTCAATACCTTGCAGCTACGTAATTATTTTCATTCATGTGTAATTGCCTCATTTCCTTTGTTAAAACACATCAAGTGTTTCCTCTTCATGTGGAGGTGTGTCTTTTTTACTCTGCTGTGTATTAATGGAATGTGTCTTGTTTTTCTAATCAAAAGATACATATTATTTATATCTTCTCTCTCATCTGGACCGTTTTAATACATTCCAGGGGGACAGAACAGGGATTTCCCAGAATTTTCTTTACTGTTACCTCAGTTTCTACGTTGTAATTTACATTGAGGCCCACCAGGTTGAAGTTGACAGAAGTATTGCTTTATGGCATAAAGGGAGATTTTTTTTATGGCATACAATGTCAATCTTCAGTGTCAACACTTAAAGTTTCATGCATGTGGGGAAGTGCGTGAAAAGCTCAACAGATCTAAAAGTGGCAACACCACTGGAATCATAGAGTGGCTGCTAATTATCTCAGCCATGACCCAATCCAAGATCCAGTCAACCTCAACCAACCCGAACAGCAGCTGCATGATGGTCCACCAGTTATTGAGCAGCCGCAGTCAAAAAGAATAACAATACATGTCATTTACCCCTGAACTGTACAAGTCACACTTGTCTGCCACCAGACCTCTGCACTCTGCTGTTCAGCCTCTGCAGCTTCTTCCGCACCGCTCCTGTCCTGAGGCTCGATCCAGCTCAAGGCTCTGGTGCAGGCCAGTGGAGGGAGCTGACCTTTCCAACCCCCAACACTCTGAACATGCTTTTAGTTGTAGTTTTTTTAAAGAGGGTTTTTAGCTGTAGCTCCAGTTTGAATGAGAGTCTCTTTGGAAAGAAGCTTCTACCTAATGAATGTAATGTCATGTTTCAAGCTAATAGAGAGTGTGTTCGGGTTTTAACAATTTAAAGTTAAGGATTTTTAGACCATAATGAGTAACATTTAAGACCTATGTAGTCCCAGAATTACTCACATTTCCCATTTTCAATTGAAGATGGGGTGAATAGCTAAGTAGAGAAAACCTTTTAAAAACAAATGAATGGATTCAGTCGCCAGAAACGCAAGACTGCTTTTACTTTGAAACGGGTACAGGAAGTTTTCCAAATATTCATGTTTTTGACATATTCGGCAGATGAAACATTAATACTGTGGTTTAAGATATTTTCAGTCTATTCTGCTGTTAACCGCACACACTGCAGGCGAGACCTCGACTCTTGAATAGCAGCCAGTGAGACCCGGCTGTTACCCTCCAAACACCACATTATCTCACAAACTACAGGCAGAGAGGCGTTTATTTCATGTAAAAACCAAGCCCGGGCTTTTGATACAGTGCACAGAACAGTATCCGGGGTCAGAAAGGTGAGCAGGCATATACGCTGTCCTTGTATACTCGCTCGCGACTGCTCAACACCAACCAACAGTTGCTCTCTTATCAAATTGAATTTCGAGGCTCCTTCAATTGGTCACTTTGAACACTCCAGTCCCAAGCGTCTCTCTGATTTTCTGACCCCCTTCCTCTTCATTTTTCTGGAGCAATTGTAAACTTTGTGGGTCATAAATACCACTGCTGTCGACACTAAAAACCTGATACATGTTGTCAAGGGCATTATAGAAGTACCTGGCTCAATGTAGCTCTTTTTTATCCAGCTCCAACATTTCCCCGAAACATTCTCAACGATTCTGCCGCCAAGAAGGAACAGTGCACGCAGAGCACACATGCTGATTTGCAAGTGTGTCTCTCCCCTCGCTGCTCTGTGCGCTTGCAGAGTAGAAAAGTTCTCTCACCAGTATGGTTTTGCATTCACGGATGTTGTTCTGTGCTCTGTAAAATATGCGCTGGCATTATTTTTACATGCATGCATTTAGTACAGCCAAGCCTAGTGAGATAAAGTAGGTTATCAGTTAAAAGAGTAAATCTTAAAGAATGTTGCTAGTGGCGTTAAATATACGTGAACAAAATTAAGACGTACCTAAACTTATTTGAGACCCAGTATGTAATATTTCAATATATTTTTTAAGGTCTTAAATTCATTATTAGACATTTTAAGACCCCACAGAAACCCTGTAGATGTTTTGGACCCAGCACAACTTGGGTGGGGGGGTTTACACACAGGACCACTAATCCATTCTTATCGTGTCTCTTTATCCGCCTTAACACCACTCGTCTTATTTGGATACAGATAATCTGATTCCCTGTTCACACTGGATATTGGCGTTTTAAAAATATACACTAAGAGGCAAACAGTGGCCTATTAGTTTCCTGTGGATGGTGGAAATAGCTGTACCTCACCACTGGTCCGGTTGTGTTGAAACCTGGAAAGATGATGCATCTCATGATTATTTGTCCTTTAGGGTTTCTCCAGTATTTATGAAACAACGTGTTTTGCTGTTGTACTAAGGTTACACCAAGCCCGAGGTGTGTGTACCTAAATAGGCTGCCGTATATAACGCACCCCCAGCTCCTTGTAGTCAGTGATTATGTAAATCAATAACATGCAGGGGTTTTGTTAAACAATGTGTTGGTGTAAATATGTGATGTTCTTTTTTCCCCCTCTGTGCTGTTTCCAGGGTCCACAGTGCAGACTACCACATGCAGGAGGCAAAGAGGCTGAAGCACAAAGCTGATGCTCTGGTAAGACTTTCTGTAACACACACACACACACACACACACACACACACACACACACACACACACACACACACACAGAGAGACAGACAGACGGACAGACACATTATTGTATTTCTATCTCAGTGAGGACACTCATTGGCATAATGCATTTGCCAGCCCCCTACCCTAACCTTAACCATCACAACTAAATGCCTAATCCTTACCCTTACCTAAACCTAATTCTAACCCTAACCTTAAAAGCAAGTCTTCACCCTGAAACAAGCCTTAAAAAACTGATGACTTACAGTCTGTAAGGTCTAAATCGTCCTCACAGAGATATAAGTATATGTGAACACACACACACAAACACCTCGTTGTTCGAACACATACAGGAGAAATGGAGACAGATGGGTAGATACACAGAGATAGCAAATGATTTAGAAAAACACAATGTTAACTTCCACAGTCTAAAGTTTAAACAGTAATTATGTGTGTAATCATTTACACGTAGTGTGTGCGTGTGTGTGTGTGTGTGTGTGTGTGTGTGTGTGTGTGTGTGTGTGTGTGTGTGTGTGTGTGTGTGTGTGTGTGTGTGTGTGTGTGTGTGTGTGCACAGTGAGTGTCCGTAGAATGAAAATCTATTTCATATCAGGGACTGTACGGTGGAATTTGTGTTATTTATTGCACCATTTGTCTCTAAGGGAGCGCTGCTTTCAAGGACTGATTATGTCTGCAAGATTATACAATATCAAAAGAATTATCTGATCCCCCCTGAACAATGAAATGAGATTTATTTAGCTTGTTATTTATCTTATGTTTACGCATTGTTTCCTCAGATTTGTCTGGGGATTTGCATTTTAGCAGCAGATTATTCAAAGAGAAGCCTGTGCGTCTGCATGAGATATCCCTCATTCTGTCTAATTCACATCTTCGCTCCCTCTCTCTTTCAACGTCCTCTCTGTATCTGTCCCTCCCCTCTTTCTTTTTCGCCTTCACCATTTGTAGATGGACAAATTTGGTAAAGCAGTGAACTACGCGGACGGTGCCCTCTCCTTCATAGAGTGTGGAAATGCTATGGAGCGAGATCCACTGGAGGCTAAATCACCTTATACCATGTACTCAGAAACTGTGGAGCTCATCAGGTACGGATGGACAGACAGGAAAAGTATCATAGTTAAATGAAATGGAAGGAGATAGCGAACACTTTATTTCCTAATAATTTTCCACATTTGGAGTTGTATAGCTGATATGATTTGAGCCGTGCAATTTGGTTCAAATTATAGGAAAAATGGAAATTCACTGGGTTTACTTTACTTTTAACTAATTCCAGTAGGTTTTTCATCTGCTTTAAGATGTCCATGATGTTTATCTAACTACTTTGAACAATACTGCACACCCGTATCTGAATGCTGTACAAAATGTTCCACAGCAGCTATAACCACTTCTTATTGAACTGCACAGTAGGAAGGCATGGCATGCAGTCATTGATGATAACGTTACCATGTGTTTAGACATGAACTGAACTTGACTCTCTGTCATTACAGGATGAGGAATAGAACATAAACTGGTCAAATTTCTTTCATTTTCTTTTTTAAGGAAATGTCAAATCTTGAAATATCTTCTAAAACACAACAGAAATACTCCAAAACATCACAGAACATTATAATAATGATAGCCTTATTTTATTTTGATAATGATTAATAAATAACCAAAATAAAATACCTATCTTCTTCCCACACTGGAAGGCATATACTCACTCAAATACACCTCAGTAAACAGAAGAATAAAAACCTTTTTTCTTTCCCATCATGTACCCATGATTTAAGTAATGCCTAATATGGGTTTTGCAGCACCCTCTTTGAAAATGTGTCTACATTTTTTCTTTACATATAAATAGTTGTAAAGCATTTCAGTCAACAAAAGTGAAGAGCATGATTAGATGTATATTGAAAGTACTTTAAATTGATCATTTGAATTTAGTTAATGAAAAAAACCACTGTTATATACTCGATTATTATATTTTTTCCTAAAGACCCAAATAAACAAATCTCTTTTCTCTTATAGTTGCAACCCAATGATATTGTTTAGTGAATGTGTTTTGGAATTTATTTGTTAAAGAGAAAAAATTACACCTCAGTTACCATCAACCTTACTGACCTGTTGTAGTTTTAGCTTTAATCATATTCGGCTTTTATTCTGCTGTTGTGTGAGGTCACATCTGGGCTCAGGGTAAATAACAAACTGTTGAAGACTTTTTGAATTAAAACTAAACCCTAATTAACAGGAAGCAGACATATTCAGAAACGATTGGATTAACATATAACATTATATTTGTGTCTTTATTGTCGAAAGCCTCACAGACCTGCAGTGTTGCCGATGAGCGCAGTTTAACTCTGCTGCTATAGGAGCTGCCACTGTGTGAAGTGCAACTTAATGAGAGCAAATACTCAGAATAACAAATGACTGCCACCTCTGAATGCAGACAGGGTGACAGCAGGGAGGTGTTGTGGGAGAGACTCTTTTAACTGAAGGACTATGGTTCAAGCTCCGCTTACCTGCTCTCATCCATCCTGCTGAAGTGTCCTTGAGCAAGACCCTGAATTGTTCCCATCCGCAGGCCTGCTGATATGTGACTCTGACCTCTGACCTCCCTGTGGGGATAAGACAAGACTTTTCCTGCAGACATCGATAAAGGATAAAGGTGTAACTCCTCTCTGCTGCATCACTTGTCACTGTTGGATTGCAGTGTGACTGATTCACCACCTTGATAAGCAGTTGGAGAGGCCTTAACAGGTCATTGAGAACAGAAGGCCACAACTCTCCTCCACTGACTTTATATTTATTTCAAAGGGATTTTTATTGAGCAATTTAGCTCATAAACAAATGGCAATGACACTGTTGTTGCCTATTTTAACTATACTAAAGTTATATGATTATGTTTTTTTCTCTCTCTTTATTCAAGAACATGGTCTTTCAGTTGGAGACCAGGACTTATTGATTTCACGCTCCGATTTTGTAAAGCTTTCCCTCAAAATCCTGCGCTTGCACTCAAATAGCCTCTGCTTGTGCTTCGATGTGCTTTCACTCAGATTTCTGTTGTTGCTTAGACAGATTTCCTGCACTTCAGCTCTTCTCCTCGCTGCTTCTGTGCACACATGAAACGTCAGGTCTTGGGTTTCTCCTCTGCCCTCTGAATTTTGTGTGCATCATGTTTGTCAAAATTCCCCAACCAATAGAATGCCAGATGAGCTGTTGACAGATCAAATAGTCCCACCCTCGTGGTTACTTTTGCTGTTTGTGCTGATCCCATAAAATACAGAAAGAAAAAAGAGACGGCATCTATTTTGTGTTCATATTTGCTAGCAACCGTGTTCTCATGACGTAAAAAAACTTACATCCTTAATTTGAGTCCTGCTTCATGAATGTGTCGTGTTTTTTTTCTTCAAGCACACTGAATGGGAGCCGGTGTAATAATAAATCTGTGGAAGACGGGAGTGCATGAACCCAGTTAAAGTAACCGCCCGTATAGGATTCTCGAAGACATAAAGCTCACACACCCACGATGAGCTCAGGACAATGTCATTTGTCAACACTACATCTGGCATTCTATTGGTTGGGCAATTTTGACAGATTTGTTGAACAAAAATTAAGTTGAGAAAAAGTGAGTGCAAGCTTACAGTTTGAGCACAAGCCCAGCAAATGTAAGCACAAGCAGGGTATATTTGAGTGTGAGTGCAGGGTTTTGAGTAGGTCTGAAAGAACGTGCCCTTGAATAGAGAGAGTAGAAAACCCCATTGATGATGTATAATACAGGTATTTGCTTGATGTGTAATCAGAATATAAAAAAGAAAGAAAAAGGAAGAATATTAAACAAAAGAGAAAGGAACAAAAGGTGGGAGGAGGCAACAAGGAGTCTATCATCCTCGTCAGTCTAACACCCAGATTTCACTCAGAACCATTCACCTTTACACAACACTGTGAAATATTGCAAAGGTGTAGGATGTCACTTGTGTTTTAAAGTAACGAGAGGCTGTCGGACTGAGACAGTTTATTTCTCACTGAAATATTCAAAATGTTTGGTGTTAATTAAATCGTTAATCTGCATCTTAGTAGTTGTGACAGTAATTGTCTTCCTTTAGGAATGAATTACTTTATTTTATTTTATTTTAATTTGGCTGTGATGAGGCAATAAGTAAGAAAGTTTCTCTGAGATGTATTTAGATTCATCGTGGATTCAGATGAGCCAAAGAATTCCCCACAGTATACCTCATAAATAACCAAAGGAGAAGTGAGTCAGTCCACAGAGTCACATAAAGCTGTCTGGTAGCTTGCCTTGCCCGAGGGCACTTCAGCAGAGTTGAATCTGGCTGTCAGTGAGCTAAAGAAATTAATCACAAACAGCCATATATATGTTTATGTTCAGAAAGAGCAGCTCCTTGGATGATTTTGACCTTGATTTTCTAATTAAAGTGAACCTTGAGTATACATGCCTTCACCATCACGATGAAAATAAAGTGTGTTTATGTTTGACTCCCATAAATCACTGCAAATGTCAGCAGATGAGTAATTAGAATCTCTCACAGGTACGCCATGAGGCTGAAGAACTTCAGCAGCCATTCAGCTACTGTTGCTGAGAAGAAACTCGCCGTGTTGTGGTAGGATTCTCTTTTGTGTGTGTCCGTATGTGTGTGTGTGGTGTGTGTGTGTGTGTACAGTTCGGGGCCATGACCTTTGAAATGCTCATGAGTTCACTACCCCACAGAATATTAGGGCCAGATACCTAAATGTCTCCAAATATCTTTGTCTGATCTCATTATGCACAAAACATTATATTATCTCGGTAGACTAAAGAGTTTATTTGCTGACCATGTTGTTGTAATGTCCAGCTGGGGAGTTTTATTGCTTGTCATTCCTTCTCTCTCACCTCTCGTTTTCTGTAATCTCTCTACAGTTAATATGCTTTATTTGATATTATATGTAGCCTGTAAACCTTTTTCTCTTTAGTACATGATTCTCAAAATGTGACCAGATACAATTCTAGAGGAGAAATGCTAAATTCCTTGATTTACTCTTGGCCTAAGTATGTAAAAATTAAATTTTCTCTAGTGAAACGTTTACTTGTACAATTGTTCCAAGTCAGATTCACTTAACTCTCTTATCCGCACAAACCTGTCAGAAAGCACTTGCCTCAGCCTGACCTACTCATGAGGAGGTGTGCATTCATGGTATTTTGTTCATGTTTACATAATCCTCACCACCAAATCTTTAGTAATAATACCTGTGGTGCTGTAAGTGTTGACAATCTTCAGTAAAAAGAAGAATAAACAGAGTAAAACTTAACTGTGCCAGTGGCTGTGTAACAAGGGGAAGTGACAGTCATGGATATCCTAAGCTTACCTATCAGCATAGAGACCACCACAATCTAATCAGTTAATTTGTGAGTCTAACTGAACCTATATGGCAAATTTGAAGAAATTCCCACCAGGGGCTCCTGAGATATCATGTCCACAAGGCATAAAATGTGCTTTGTGAGGTCACAGCGACTTAACCCTTGACCTCTGACCATCATCTTGCAATGAAACTGAATGTATCTGCCAAATTTGAAGACATTTTCTCAAGGTGTTCTTAAGATATTGTGTTCACCAGAATGGGACGAACAGCCCTAACACATGCCTCCTGTCACTGGCTGTCACCGGTGCAGAGGTCTCAAAATAAACAAAATAGGAAATTGGTGAATGTGACAAAATATCTTAAAATACCATTTCATGCAACGTAAAAATCTGTTCAAGTGGTTCTGATATATGTGAATATACATAATATAACCAATACAATATCCCCAAATTTAAGATTTTAATTGTAGAAGAATTTAAGTGTGAACTCCCCTCAGTCTGATAAAACCATTAAACCTGTGTCTTCCCTTTTTTTCTTACTCACAGTGAACCAAAAAGCATTTGAGGGGAATTGTTTTACCTCTGTGCTCTGTGTTAATTCATGAGATTACAGTTCTCAAGCAAGTTTGTGGGATTTTATATTTGCATTTAGCCTGATGGTCATTTAAATTTTCACATTTTTCATCTTTACTTCAATGAGGACTTGTGGGGCATGTTTGAAGTCCAGGTGTATTCTGTGTGGATGACATGAAAATAATATTGAAGACGGAGCTTTAAAGGGAATTTGTGCAGAGGATTCATCTGCCTTCTAATGGTTTTGTTTCCATAGTAACCGCTGTCTGTCTCTGCTGTATCTGAGGATGTTCCATCTGAAGAAAGACCACGCTGTCAAGTACTCGCGGTCGCTCATGGAGTACTTCAAGGTAACACACACATTGATTATACACACACACACACACACACACACACACACACACACACACACACACTTGGACATGGTCTTTATTAACTTCCTCTCTCTCCTTTTCTCCCTCTGTGGTTTAGAAACATGCAAAGCCAATTACAGCACTCAAATACATTTCATATTCATTTTCATGGTGCCTGTGCATTAATTTTGCATGATGTTATTAAAATCCATTCTTTCTCTTTGATATTAATGTATTAATTAGCTCCATCAATCATCCTAGTGGATTGTTAGGGTTTAATGTGCTTGTTTTGATTAATTGTGTTTAGTTAAATTAATTACTGAGGATGTCATTATCACAGTGCCGCATTTGCATTGATGGGATTGGATTTCTGGGAAGCGGCTGACTGGGGGTTTAGCTGTGTATGTGTGCGCAGCCTGTGTACATACGGCATGTGTTGACAGAAAGAAAAGAAATTACTGAAATGAGTCTAAGCGGAAAACGGCACAAAAACAGTCCAACCAGTTCTCTAATATACACATCCACATGACACATTAAAGTGGATTCCACACGCTCATCACTAAATAACATCATAACCTTATGCACTAAGACTAATGTCACATTAGCAGATCATAGCTGATGCTTGTGTCGATAATAGTTTGTCATGTTATTGATGAAATGAAGCATTTGAACCCAAAATAAATGTATTGGTGCACAAGCACAAAAAGAGATATAAAAGAGATATGTCATATTGTGATTTAAAATCGTAATTTATTGGATGATTAATAAAAACTAAGGTATTAATTAGTTCCAAATGAGTTAATTGAGCTTTGTTGCCTTATTTTCCTACTTAGTAAATCTGGAATAGAAATGTGGACTGTCATGGTTTGCAAGAACAGGACCCAAGACAGATTAAACAAATGATATAAGAAAAAACACAATAATTCTATAGCTAAAGTTAGCCGTCGATAGAGTAGCTGTTTTCCCCATTTATTTATGCTAGCGAGTGAAGACAAAGTGATATCCATCTTCTTCTCTTACTTAATAAAAACTGTTTTAAATGTAAATTTCGACTTTTGGTGTTATTGTGCATGTTATTGTCTTTCTTCAGGTCATGAAAAACATAATTTGATTAATCTGTGTTTTTGTGACCCAGAATTCAGCCAAGAGTTCCCACCAAGCACCTTCTCCGTGGAGGACCAATGGAAAGTGAGTACACACACACACACACGCACACACAAATGATACATCCCCCCTTCATCCATGTACTGTAGATAATTGAGAATTTATAATTCACCCGAGCTCTGCTGCAAAATACCATGCCACCCCTGACAGCCACTTGCTCAAACAAACCCCTCAGGAAGCAAATAGAGGGATTGATTTGTTGTAGATGTGAGGAGGAGGAGACTGGAGGGGCTGCTGAGTGCTGCATGAGATGGAGTGACGGAGGGAGTGATGATAGATGGAGGAGGAGAGGCATGGAGGAGCTGTGGATGTGAGGCTAATGAGTTTGGACAGCTCTGACACTGCACAACAGCAGGACTGGAGCTCAGAGTGTGTCTGTGTGGTTGTGTGTGAGTGAGTGAGAGCCTGTGTGGTTGTGGTTGTGTGTGTGTGTGTGTGTGGTTGTGCGTGTGCGTGTGCAGCTCAGAACCAGGCACAAGTCGTCAGGTCAATGAGGGTCAAGGCCACATCATAGACGTTACATCACTGGCAGAGCAGCACACCCAGCTGTGTGAGGCAGGATGAGGGGAGCAGGAGCAGTTTGTGCGGCCTGGACTGGTGACGTGCACAGTGAAGATCAGAGCTGCTGCACACCCTCTCACATCCAGCACTTTTTATTGCCTTAAGGACATAAATGATAACTCTGCTCGTGCATTTGTCATGGCTCTCTGTTATTGTGTCTGCCTTATGTCCACCATTATTAATGTGCAGCATTAACATGGGAACACTGTGTGGTTGTTAATTTAGTTACGATACACTAATACACTGCACTACTCTGTACACTGTACATTACTATTGACAATGTGTTAAATGACTATAGGTCACAAATTATTTGGAGACCGACTATTTATCGGTTGGCCAATAAAAATCTGCTGATATGAGTCTCTCACAGACACACACATTGGTATCTTTGTTTATTTCTGTCGATATGTCCCAATGTGAAAACTTATTTAACAAAATAAACAATTCAGAAAATATGTGTATTTATGTTTACACATCTGATATTAAATTCTATATATTTTGTTTTAATTATGTTTTATTTGTATTTATAGTTATCCATAATAAATGGTTAAACTGTAAAATATCAAACCTCAGTTAAATTTCTATGCCCCAACAGTTTGATAAAAACATCTTAGGAATCATTGCCAAATTTTTTATATAATATAGTCAATTTAGTATCGCTAATGGAAATCTTCTACTCCCTAATGTTTGTATCGCCATTGGCCCCCAAGCATCCATATCGGTCGGGCTTTGGAATTACTCTGCAGTTCCCCTCAGCTTTAATAAGTGTTTTATCATCTTTCATTGGTTATAAAGACCCTCAAGTTCCCTGTTCTGGTTTAGTCACATTGTGCTCTGATAAACTCAGTGAACACAAACCACAAACAACTGACAAGTTTTTGTTGCTTCCAAAATTGTTATACTGTTTTGCAAACAAAGTGTTTGTCGTCCCTTGTCTCTTTCTGTTACATATTGTACTTTCCATGTTGTGATTGACTGAAGAGGATACAGTTATATATTGTGGCCAGTGCTCTCTTCCCCTGACCCACTTACACTTCTGTATTAATGAAAAGACTGTGTTTACTGTTTTGTGCTTTAAAGCAGCATAAAGTGCAGCGGAGCTCAGAAGCTGTAATCAGCAGACGCACATTTGATGCTTTTAAGTCTATTTGGAAACTATGCACTGAAACACCTGACTAACAAAACACACATTCTTCCTTCATGAAGTCGGTTAAGTTCCTGAGATGTTACGAGACCTCACCGCCTCTGTGTGTGTTCCAGGGTCAATGGGACTCCGTCTCCACTCTCACTCAGCCCGTCCCCAGCCAGCAGCGGAGGGGGAGGGGGAGGATCTGGAAGTGCCCCAAGTTCATTGGGCAGTGTGGCTATTCCCCAACGGATTCACCACATGGCTGCCAGTCATGTTAACATCACCAACAACATCCTGCGGAGCTATGAACACTGGGAAACGGCTGACAGACTGGCCACTGATAGCCAAGGTACAGTAGGACCTCAGACACATGATGTCTTCTACATTATAAGATGTTATCACTTCAAAGTAAAATTCCATCTGTTTATTTAAAAAAAAAATTGAGTTAGATTGAATAGCATGAAAGTTATTTGAATTTCTTTCATGCATTAGATTACTACTCGACAGAAAGGCAGACATGATTGTGTAAAGTTCAATAAACCAGGTTTGACAGTGACTCTCGTCTTGATTCCCACGGTGCCACAGGGAGGCCGTCCTCACAGTCATCCTCAGTAACTGTGTCTCTCCCTCACCCTCCTGTAGATTTCTTCCAGGAGCTGGACACGGTCATGGAGCCACTGAGTCAGCAGAGCAGCATGACTGAGCTGGTCCGATACATCAGGCAGGGACTGCACTGGCTCCGCATAGAGGCTCGTCTGCTGTAGACATGGAACAGGGACTACATTACAGAGGGGGAAAAAACAAGAAAAGAAATGGGCCTACCAGCAAGAACTGGGATAACAAGTGAGATGAGACTCAGGACGCTGCTTCAATTCCCACTGGGATTCTTCAAATGACCACGGTAATGTACCAGCACAGACTGGGTGGATTAATTAGGCTGAATTTCACCTGCAGTTTGGACTGAGCAGTAACTAGGATCAGGAATTTCAACTGTGGATCACAGAATACAGAATACATTCTTTTAAAGTTTAATTTCTGTTTTGGGAGAGAATAATATATCAGTGAAAGGAGCTTATATTCCTACAGGAACAATGGATGTTACCGATTCCTGTGTCCCTGAAGAGAAGAAAGAACCAGAGAGTAAAGAAAGAGGGAAAAAGTGTTTTTACGATGACAGGATCATTTAAAAAGATGTGAGAGGCTGATGTGATTAAAGTAAGAAAGCAGCTCAACAGAGGCTCAGCTCCTGCAGCAGTGGCCTAGAAACGCTCCCGTGACGGAGACTACAATTAAAGTCTCCGGCTGATATCGATCCAGGTGTGAAAGTACCGGTCCAATCTTTCAGATAAGAACCATACTGGTGGAGGGAAGAGGCTCAGGTTCAGCCACTAGAGCTGAATTAATGGAGGCTGAAGTCAGTCATCAGCTTCCTTTTCAGTCCATCTTCAGTGTTTAGTGGCAGATCCTGTAAAACCTGACGCTGTTTTCTATCCCTTCTGGGACTTAACTTAATCAGACACAGGGATACTAAATGGCTTCTGAAGAGTGAGGTTAACAGGTTAGTCAAATTTCAGTTTTCAAGATGAAATCCATATCCAACTCAGTGTTTCTATGGTTAACCATCAATTGATCTTTTTATGTATTAGTTTGCATTGTGTGTGGTGGAGTTTGTCGCTCCTGCACTGGTTTCAAATTAAATGAATGGTTTCCACGTGCACAGGCATTTACAGGAAATCATGCACATCCTGGACAAACTTTGGAAAATCATATGCAGTTTACCACCAGTAACCACAGGTGTTGCCAAATCAACCAAGAAAAATATTTTTGGTTGTAATCTGGATTCACAATTCTGGATTATTTAATTATTTATTTATTTGCCTTTGTCTAAGTATTAATATTTTTAGTTATTGTTTGAAAATCTTTTATATTTAATCTATTTATAAATATGATACCTGATACTGGTAGGTGGTAACTAGTAAGTACAATAGTACAACAGTTGATAAAGAAATATAAATATCTTTTTCAGGAAAACACTGCTTTTAAACAAAAAAGGTCAAAGGTGTCAGATGTGTTACATATGAAGATTTTTTCATAAATGAATAAATCTAAAACAATATATTTAGGAATTTGACCAAGTTTTTAGTACTAACACATTTCAACTGCTGAGGCTTGCTACGTCGCCCCGCCCTTTATTTTAGATATCTCTGTGGTTTAGGGCTGTGACACTAACATTTTGAATACATCTACCAGTATGTTTATCAGGGTATCTTTAGTTTATCCATTAGCTTCGAAGCGACTCTAACTGTAGCCTATTTGACCTGGATCCATGGTTTGTTTAAGTAGAAGCTCTCGGCTGTCAGAGCCTCTCTGTATAATTGAATCGGGTTAACCTCCACCTGAAGATGTGTGTGGCTGGAGTGAGGATCACAGGACCTGGTCAAGCACAGTCCAGGCAGATAATAGCTCCGCAGAACAAGCACTCACTTCAGCCGTCTGGCTCTTCTCTCACTAGTTATGGGCTTTTGTGAAACTCCAACCAGCTCTAGTTCCCATAGTAACCCACCCACTACAGTGTCAAACACTGAGGGGGAAAAAACTACAAGATTTGGTATGATTTGCCTCGAATTAGACCCCCAGTCATGTGCAAATCAAGTAAACAGGGTGAAAATCTCACAGCAGCTTTTCTGCCCTGATGTCAAAAAAAGATTCACTTAATGAGCTCAAATCATGCGCCTGACGTCCTGTAGTCGTTTCCCCGCATTTGTCGTGTTGTGTTGTTAGTGTGTATACATGTACAGCTGATTGTCAGGTGTATTTAAGTCATTACCTGACTGGACAATAATGATGTGTGTGTGTATCATAATGTACAGACTGTGATTCCTGAAAACAGTGTCTGTTCTTGTTTTATAGTGTCTTGTGAATGATTTCATGTGAATGAATGAGGACGCGAAACAAGAAAATAGGGTGTGTGCGCGTTTGTGCGTGTGTGCGTGCGTGCGTGCGTGCGTGCGTGCGTGCGTGCGTGTGTGTGTGTGTGTGTGTGTGTGTGTGTGTGTGTCCATGCACAGGCTATGGCTGCATTTACACAGCACCAAACACAATCAGATTTTTAACTCTCAGTGGCACATGAAATCAAAAGGCGACCACACTGTTTCCATGTGGTTTCTCTTCTGTGTTCACATGTGCTTTAAAATCTGGATTTTTTTTATTGGTCTCTGTAAATCCAGCACATCAAGCATGAGTTTTTAAGTTTTGGATCATTTGACCATCGCTGAATGTGTATGGAAGACAATGCGGATGTGAAAAGTAATTTTCACTTTGACAAAAAAAAAGAAACTCAAGTGCCTCTATTTGTGTCCAATGGGAATTGCTCTATTTATTTATGAACAAAGAATGAATCTAAATGATTTTCCATACCATATTGGTATAAATATGAGATTGTTTTTCGTAAAATCAAATGTTTCCATAAGCTTTTTACTGGCGTTTATGACGACACCAGGGTTTGGCTTTAAGAACAATGTGTGATTTAACGTGTCAAATTTGCATCACTTGCTGTTTTATTTTTCTCTTGAGGATTTGAGCAAGTATGGGTTTGTGTGAAATGCCTGAAGAATTCAAACCATCGCATGCAATAAACGATAGCTTCAGACAAAGAACTACTTGTGTCCATATTGAAAAAGAAGAAGAAAAAAAACAGTCAGTGTATTTCTTGTCACATACAGTGTGAATGTGCGACATCACCTGAGGATACAGTGCCGCTCTAAATGCACAACATGAAACACAAGAGTCTGAAGGAGGTAACAACATTCAAGAATATCATGTTACTTAAAACCTCAAAGGAATAGTCGGACATTGATTTGCTATTTATTTGCTTTCTTGCAGAGTTAGATGAGAAGACTGATACCACTCTCATGACTGTGTGCTAAACATGTAGCTAGAACAAACATGCTGATTAGCGTAGCTCAGCACAAAGACTGGAAACAGGGGGAAACAGTTAGCCTTAGTTTTTCTCTAAGAAACAAATCATCTCTTTATGCAAACTAAAGATTTTTCATATGTGACTGGATATTTTTGTACAAAGTGTAAAATGTCTCCATTATGAAAACT
Source organism: Hippoglossus stenolepis (assembly GCF_022539355.2). Taxonomy (NCBI): domain Eukaryota; kingdom Metazoa; phylum Chordata; class Actinopteri; order Pleuronectiformes; family Pleuronectidae; genus Hippoglossus; species Hippoglossus stenolepis. The sequence goes on from NC_061489.1 coordinate 7,134,284, forward strand.
TGGCCCAATAAACACACAAAGGTTAGGTTCATCCAAAAAAGGAACAAAGATTATAGCGGCTACATGAGCTGTTGTGACGAGTCTCATCCACGACAGATTGTTAGGGATATTTAATGGGGAAAAATTTGAGAATAAAGTTGGAATAATTTTACGAGACAGAAGGCGAATATTGTTTGAATAAATCAGAATTTTTATAATAGTAAAGTTTTAATTTTACAGGTATAAAGTTGTAATATTGCATGGAAGTATTTGTAATATGAGAAAAACGTCGTAATCCTACAGAAGTATCTTGTGAAATTACACTTTAATATGGGTTTCACAAATAATGAAAAACTTTTTAGCTAAAGATTTTGGATCCAGAAGGAGTAGAACTCGCTCTGCTGATTTCCAGATCTTTTTTTCTTTTTCTTGAAACCCCATTTCTATGGTTAAATGACTTAATAATATTATGACTTAATTTTCATAACATTACAACTTTCTTATCAAAAATATGATGACTTTCTTTTAAATTATGACTAAATTCTCATAAAATCAAGGCTTTTTCTAGACTTTTTTAACGGCATTTTTTCGTGTAATATTGGGACATTATTCTCAAAATCTGCTTTACGGCCCTAATACGCTGTGGTTCCCATTAACTTGTCACATGAGACTAAGCTCTTTCTAGTTCCATAACTAATTTGCTTCATAATTAATTTGTCATTACATGTAAAAATGGCTGTGTAGATGAATTGCGAGCGGCTGCTGAACTTAATGCATAGTCAGGAGATGTGCTCCAGTAGCTGAAAATCACTGATCTGACACCAACTGCACACACAATAATTATCCAAAACAACACGGGGCAGCAAGCGATGAATCATGATTAGAAAATACGTGGCATGTGTCCCGAACAGTCACACCACAGGTGTCAGGGAGAGCAGATACAGTCAGCTGCGATTACCTCAGCATTTAGAATTCATCACATTACATTTTAATCAGACTTGAGCTTTTCATCATTTATTTAATCTTCGGAAATATCAAAGGTTATTTATCAGTTTTTCAAACTCAAGATCTTGTTACCAGGTCTCTTTTGGACGAGCTAACCTTAACCACTGCCCCCACTGTCTAACATATTTAATATTTAGCAGTAGTGGTGCTGGTAGAAACTGTTTTTCCCTGTTTCCAGTGCCAAACTAAACTAACCAGCCACTGGCTGTAGTTTCATATTCATCACACAAACATAAGAGAAGAAATATTTCCACAAATGTCAAACAGTTTCTTTGGAATGGACTCTGAAATAGTTCTTCATCTGAAAGCCTGAAAAGAAATATGAGCTAGTTTGACAAAAATGCCTTTTAAAGTTCTATATTTATTTTAATTTGAAGTCATGAAGCCAAATTAACAGTTTCCCAATGAGCCAACGAACAAACAAATCCCACAATGTGTTTCTGTCAGACCTCAGTCGTCGATCCACAGTGTTGCTCGGTCAATCCAATGGTGTTCGATGTTGTTTTGTTTTATAGTGAAACAGTGATGTTACTATATGGTTATTGTTAATTTCACACAATGCTCCTGATTTTTGATTACAAGCAGCGGTACGATATACATGATTATCCAATAATATGCTGTAAAAAGTCTTAAGAAATTGGTGACGTCATGGGAAACATCAGATCCATTCCACCGTGTTTCATGTCACATGTTGAAATCATGCAACAGCTCATGTATATGCGATGTCAATCTGTGGCTCTATTCTGAAACCCTTTGGAGACAGACTGCCTCAGCATGGCCTTTGATTCTGCTGACATCTGATTAAATATCCCATTAGCTCCAGTTACATTATTACACTTGTCATCTTGTTTATCAAAGACGGCAGTGGCAGAGTCAGCGTCGCTGCTGCTGTGATACAATACAGAGCCAAGCACGCTGATTCTGATTTTGACAACAGATGGTAACAAGCCGATTAGACATTGATAATCTTTCCAGTGGTGCTGAGAGTCTCTGACATTTGTTTGTATCTCACAAACTCTCAGGCACCTCAGGAAATTACCAAAACTGCCTCATATAGTGAATGAATTGACAGTATTTATGAGCGTAATCGTTTTTTCTGCTTTAATTCCTGCAATCTGCCAGAGAGCTGCTTTTATCTCGGGTTTCTTTTCATTTGATTCTCCTCAGTTGTGCTGAAAGAGATTATTTGTTGAGATCACCAGAAGGAGACGGTAATTTTCACTGTTCACTGGTTGGTTCAAGAAAATAACTGGGAACATTTCACGTTTCCTAACTGATGCCTAATTACCCAAGTCCCCATCCAGCTACTCTGGAGTCAAATCAACTGGAATCCAAACTGTATATTTGGCTGAAGAAAACTACTTCGCCAAATCAGTTCTGTAACCAACTCCCTGTATGAGAGTTCGTTTATTGCGTGGTGAGATACACTCATACAGGAATAGATTGAGACTTTGCGAAAACACATTTCTTAGAGAAATATCAACACAACTTTCATGTCTATGCAACAAATGCGGCGCTAGAACCTGGAGCCAATTAGCCTAGCTTAGCATAAGGGCTGGAAGCATGAGGAAATAAGTAGCCTGGCTCTGTCCGACACAGCATCTCTGAGGCTCACAAAGGGCCACGCTGTGTGTTGTTGGTTTTATCAATACACAAACCAAACTGGAAATAATTCCGGTTTGGAGTTAGTGTTATTTACTGAGCTTTAGATGTGTTGGTATTTGGATTTTGGAACTATGGAGAGAGCTACTCTAGCTGTTTCCCTCTTTTCTTATGCTAAGCTAGGCTAATCACCTGGATCTTGTTTTATACACAGAGATTGGCTATCAGTCATCATAAGCATAAACCCAAAAACATCAAACCACTCATTTCCTAAGACATCATCTGTGTTGTAGGTTTCAACATCCCATGCTGGTGATACAGAAGAGAAATCACTAATTATCTAATTAGTAGCTAACCAATAGTTTAATGAAATATCATTTGTCATCAGACAGTCTGTCTCCTTTCAATTTTACAGTAAACATGAAACTTTCAAAGACAGAAGTCCAATTTGAACCCTTCCACTCTACTGAGGTTACTGTGAGATTTATTTTGTAAATGCAATATTATTCCCCTCCTGGGACCCGACAGTGTTAAATCTCGAGAGATTTAAAATGACCTGAGTGAAACCAAACCACACAACATTAAGTTTTAAAAGAAACTATTGTTGATTCTGAGCACTTTTAATTGTTTCAGTCATTCTGTTCGCTGCAGTGAGATAATGGGTTGTGTCACAATGGATCTTTAAAGGTGCAACATGTAGCGGTTTATAAACTAAGCACTTCTCCACCATCAGTGGCTCTTAGCGCTTCATTTTTCTTAAAACTAAAAGACACCTTCCAACCTTTGTTGATTCCTGCCACAAGTCACATTACAATCCCACCTGCCTGCTCCTCTGCAGCTTTATTTGTGCAACACATCAGATTTACCAGCAGACAGTGTTCTTAGTGATGATCGACTTTGGTCAATGTGTTTTCACAACAACATCAAAACTCACGTGGTATTTTATCGATGTGAAAACAGACAGCACCTTTTAAGTGTTGAGTTCACTGTGGTGAGATCTGCATGAGAAGATCCAGACGTCGGGGGTTTGAGTCCGGCTGTAACACGGTGCCTCTGTCTGACCCGGCTGACAAACCTCCGTCTGCGGATCTGATGCACGTCACTGGCTGACGGCAGAAGTGTAACAATCTCTACAAAACTCACATCCGAGGACACATCTGTCCCACATGAGTTGAACTGTATTTTAAATGTGTTGCACAACTTCAGCTGTTTCTTCTGTTTCTATCTGTGCTATCTTTTGGCCTTTTATATGGTTCTTTTTATAATGAAGTTGTTCTATGTGATGATCAGAAGTTGTGATGCAGTTCCATTGTTTTTCAATATTTAATGTCTCTAAAATATGGATTAAAATCTGTTTGAACCAGTGATCCTGCTCTTCTCCATCTTTTTTCTGTCCGTTAGACATGAAATATTTCATCAGGCTGTGTATGACTTTGACGATGTGAGGCCGCCACTTCTCAAAGAGCAACCACTGGACTGTGTTTTCACACGGTGGTTTATTATTCAATAAAGGCAACAAAGAATTAGCCAGTGTATTAAAACCAAAGTGCAGCTTAAGTGAGAATTTTCTGATGGACATAAATCCCATCTAATTAAGTATTTCCCTAAATGAGTAAGGAGGTGGAGACGGCCTATATTCAGACCTTGAGACACATTTTTCTGCGTGTGTGTGTGTGTGTGTGTGTGTGTCCTTGGTGTAGAGCCAACACACTGACAGCTTAGATTTATAGGTTTAATTGCCATAGGTAACCATGCAGTCAAATAAGCTCTCAGAGATATGGTTTAGCATCACACACACACACATACACAAAACGTGCATGTACATGTCTTCAAAGAGACCAAACTGTACACACACACACACACAAAACGTGCATGTACATGTCTTCAAAGAGACCAAACTGTACACACACACACACACACAAAACGTGCATGTACATGTCTTCAAAGACACCAGACCGTATACACGTATACACGTATACACGTACACACACACACACACACACACACACACAAACAGCAATACGTGTCCATTTGCCCAAAAGGAAAATCTGACCTGAGTAGATTCTCCAGCTGCATTCATGAAAACACACAACAGACAAAGCTCGTAACGACTTTAACTTGTCACTGTTGTCTATTATTAAAATTGCGGTTAGTTATTGCTGCAGTAATTGCTTCTCCACCTCCTCCCCACACATCATCCAACGCACAGCCGGGTTTATGCTTTGTGATTTTTCCAAAGAAGTGTGTTTAGACAGCTGGATGGAAACACAGCCTCTTGCACACTCCCATTACTGATGGTTACATGTGGCCAGGCACCGCCATCAAGGCGAGCTTTCCCCTTGAGCAGCATCGACACACAGAGTTTTAGATGTGAAACACTGATTATATTTATTATATTTTTACAGACCATCTGAATTTAAGTTCCACTTTGAGCCTTTAAATAAAAACTTCCATTGAAGAGAGGAGAGGTGAAGTTACATATATGTTTTGAATTTAATGCTGTATTTTCTAAAGAGTCTGGATTGAAAATTGCAAAAGGACAAATTATACTAATGAGAGGGGAGGTTTACTGTACAATCAATATTACCACCATGTTTATTCTGAATGTGAACAGACCTGTTTTACTCTGTGAGTTTCAAAGGCTCCCACAACTAAGAGCCTCATACTTATCTACAAAATACAAGCTAATGGTTCATAATATGGCAGTTTATTGCTGTAAAAGATCATTTTGTTTTTATGAAAAAAATAACTTGTCATTGTCTGTTCATCACAGGTTTAAAATGAGCAGTGTGAACTCAGTTGTGAAAGTGTAAAAGATAATAAGTGAGTGCATTCACTATTCTCATCTTACCCATGAAATAAAAGTTAACTACAAACTGCATAAACTAGCACTTGTTTAGTTTTCCTGTTGATCTCGGCTACAGGTTCAGGTGCTTGTTCAGCAACTATAAAGTTCAGTGTTTCGAGATGTTCACCAACAAGTTGGCATTACTGTTTGTTATCGTTGGACCGAGGCTGGAATTTGAAGGTTTTACTGCAGTTACGTGGCACACGATGTAACTATTCAGCCAAGAGGACGACACCCACAAGGTGTTATGTTTTTATGAGAACAGAATAGTTTGGCATGTACTTAAAATGTGTCATCAAAACATTTCTTGTAACAATGTGAAAGTGACACATTTTGATATAATAAGAAGTTAAACAAATAAAACAGTTCCTGTTATTGTGGTGGCTGCTGAAGAATGTAACAGTTCAACAGAAAACGGGCCCAAATGATATTACACAACATTTATTATAAGAGGTCCTGTTGTTTATTTCCCCGACAATGACAGTAGCTCGCAACGTTTCTAATGAACGATGAACAGAAACAGATGTTGGTCAGATGCGTTTTGTCAGTAGTTGTATAACTATTACTATAGGCAACACACTTCTGTTTAAAATCTGATGATGCTGATGTAATTCTCCTAACAGTAGCCTGTTATTGATATAATTGACATTTGACTGAAAATGCATTTTGCCCCATTTGCTGAACCACAGGTTTCCCTCACCAGCTCCCACCGAAGAGTTGATTACAGCAATTCCACTTAATTAAAAGCAACCCACTCAGTGAATGAATTCCCTCTGTCTCGATGTGCAGTGGCAGTTTTAATAGATTATCCCTCCTCTCATTCTTTGCCACGTTTAAAAAGTGATTTTGTTCAAACGCAGAGCTTTTCCGTGCAGCTCGGCGGTTCACACTTCCAGAGGCGCTAACGAGGGAAGAGCTCGTCAGCTCTAATTGAATGACTCCTGATTAAACTGGTTTCACACTGACAGCCAGCATATCCCATCCAGTCCACCTTCTAATCGTCTGCTTCCTTGATGCGCCGCGGGCCCTGCAGATACAGACATGTCTCTTCTGACCAGCAGTGTAACAACAGTACAAAAACAAAGCAGATTAAAAAGAATAAAACATGTAGTGGTTCCCTGCAAATGACACAATGTACCGCTGATGAACATGAGGACTTCTTCCATTGGATTTCTGACATGTTTTCACCGTTAGCTGTCAAAACAAGCTTCCCCCTGAGGTTGGGCCGAGCGATGCTGGGAATTGTGACTCAGTCGCCCCATAAGATTACATTGTAGTCACGTGTTTTGGCTTCTGGCAGACATGACCTACTGTACTGATTCCAATTGTTATTGTAAGTACCATTCATTTTCATACCTACATTTATAAACATAGGGCCCAGGTTGAAAAACACTGGAAATTCCCTTTAAAGTGATAAACATTTTCCATGTATCCTCCCCTTTGTCCAGATCAGTGATAAAGTTTTACGTGTTCTGTCTTGGCCACTACCTTATATCCTTCCCACACGTTTCATGGAAATCCATTCAGCAGTTTGTGCGTAATCCTGTCGACCAACAAACAAACAAAATAACAGGGATGAAAACATAACCACTTAATTGGAGGTGACGAAACTACAGCTGCTTTCAGTTCTGAACTGAACTCTAAAGAATCTCCTGACATTTTTCAGAGGGGCTTGAACACAAATGTTCGAGTGAGAGGCTCCAGACGTTCCCTGGAGTTTCTCCGGCAGCCCTCTGGTAAAAACTCTGTATAATGTCCGAATGAGATCATCTTGAGGATTCACCTCGAGCGAGTGGGCGTGTTGATGACATTTGACACTCGCAACAGACGAAAAAGAAAACTACTCCAAATATCTCATGAAAAAGCGAAGCCACAGACGTAGAAGTCACCAAGACACAAAAGAGAGCTTTTGGTGATAAGAGCCGATGCCAGTGTCAAGGTGCTGTAAAGAAAATACTGTGGACTTAATTTCTCTGTATCAGCCGTGACATTGTAGCACAGGTCACAGTGGCTGCTATTGTTCCTCTTATATTCAAATGCAGGCCATGATTGTGTCTCAGGAAGCTTCCTGAGTATAAAGTTGTCCACGAACTTATAGCTACAACATACTACAGCTTTCCTCACAGGTCTCCACAATGTAAAAGTGGCCAAATAAATGACTGTGAGCAGCTTATAGCCTGAGAAGCAGACAGCCTATCGACAAAATTAATTAAGAGCAGAAAATACTTCAAGTCCTTGGACCCAGAGTACAGTTTGTTTACTACTCCTGGATCCATTCACCCAGAGTGAGTAAACACACACACACACACACACACACACACACACAGCTGAGCTAAGCTGTTTTTACACACACACACATACTCTCACCCTCTCTAATGTAATTGTGTACGTCGCCGACGTTAACAGAAAGCCAGTGTGACCTGCCACAATACGAGCCCGCAGCAGTAATACGATTACCAGCGTACGAGGCATAATGATGAAGACGATGAGAGTGAGACAAAGAGCGGGCTGGAGGAAGAGAGCAGGTGAGAGGCAGTGACAAACAGAAAAGAGCAGCAGCAGCAGGGGAACAGCAGCTAAACACTAATGTAATTGCCATTATATCAATTTTGTGGTGGCCGGAGAACCCTGTGATGATAAATATTGATCTGATAAAGCCACTGAGGCAGAAATATGAGCTGACATGAATACAGGCAGAGCAGAGGAGAGTGGTTACAGCTGACTCACACTTTAGCCTCACTTTCAAAATAAGAGCCCAGGCTGGAGGAGGGGGAAGAGCTGCCCATGAGCAAGGCACCCACAAATGTTCTCTACCCCTGCATTCATATTGATATAGTTTCTCTAATTTCTCCTTCTTCCAGATATAGTGTCTGTGTAGTGGCGATTTTCGGAGCTTCGGTATCAAGGTCCCACTGATACACACTATCGGCCAATCGTGAGTCAGTCTCATGATTTTTCACCCAGTTCTTAAAGCATCAGCCAACTAATCAAACATATGTGATAACAAATACCTACAATGACAGAAACCATACCGTACAAAAAATGTGTTTGATGTGTACTTTGACTATTTTGTTTAGTCCATGTCCCATCTGCTATCATGGAGGAGGCAGGGTTTATGACCTATGCTGCAGCCAGCCACCAGGAAGTGATCAAGAAGGTTTGGCAGAACAGATACGCAATTTAAAATACATTCGTTAGCACCACTAGTGGTTAAAAAACAAGTACCTTTGTGTACAAAGCTCTATTCCACTGGCCCCAGGTTTAATTTAGCCATCAGATGCTGCTACTGCTCCGTTACACATACCATTACAACCAGATAATAAAGAAATGCACAATGGCAGTCGTTTGACAGAAGGGAGATAATGATTAGAGGATGGTGAAACAGGAAGGGGAGAGATGTCAGGAGCTTCTCTGGTCTTTGGGAATGATTTTTTGACTTGTTACATACAGACTTCCCTTCAAACTGAGTTCTACACACCGTTCTGCTTTATTGCCTGTAAATTGAAAATGGTAAAAACAAATAAATAAAAAAAGTCAACAACCCTGAAAGGAAATTCATTCTCCAGTATATTTCAAAATGCAATTACAAGGCTTTTAACCGTTTGCGTTGCAGAGAAAGACCGACTCTGTGGAATCGGACACAAATTAGCGACTGTTCATTCCGGTCCAAATTCTTCCAGAGCCAAAGAGAGAGTGCAGCCATGTGCATTGTCTGTTCCAGAGGAAACAACAGACGGAGGGAGGAAGGAGAGAAAACACTGAATACACTGGCACGGTCCCTGAGGAGCTTACTCTTCTCTGCAGCTTTACACTTCTGCTGAGGGTGAGCACAAAAAAACCCCATTACAACAGAGCAGCAGGGTGTGTGTGTGTGTTTCTGCAGGACACAAACACAGGAGGAGGTTGTGATCACAAGTTACAAAAACAGTAAACTTCTGCTGCTTGCATTATAGAAAAACATTTTATTTTTTTTAGAAACCAAATCGAAAGTGACACAAATATTTTAATGTGTTCTTGCCAAGCTCAACATCTTTATTATTACTACAGCATTTATTTTTCATTTTCCCTTCAGAAACATGGTCAAACGCCAACCACACACAAATTGATTTTTCCATTGTCGGTACGTGTATGGTCAGTATACATTACTCATTATGTCCATTTTGTCACATGTTAAAGTAACAGGACACAGAGACAACAGCAAACCACTGGAAAATCCTCACACGTGCAAAGAGGTGAACCTGGGAAGAAATAAATTCTCTCAAGAATGATTTTCACTGATCAGAGGAAACAAGGCAAAAATGAACCAATTCATTCCCATCTCTCCCCCCCCACATCCTCACATATAATAAGAGCCCCGCTGATATCATGATTCAACTGTATCCCATTAACACGAGGACCGTGCGGCCCACAATACAAGTCGTCAAACCAAATCCCTTTGATTCACTGCTGAACCTGAAATTCAAGCTGAAATGACTCTTCTAAAATTACCACAGCACAAAAATGTTCACGCATTGGAGCAGCAGTAAAATGCTCAGTTTCATTTGCATTGAATCATTATGGCTTTTACTCACTTCATTTCAAGTCCACAAATTGATCTGAACAGACTGTTTACGAGGAGAGAGGCAAATAGCTGTGAGGGACGTCAAGTGCAAATAGAAATGTCATTTTGTTTCACACCACTGTACAGAACTAGTCAAGCCCTCTTTAGCTGTTGTGCTTTCAAGTGGAGACGACACCTGATGCTGACTGAACGATCAATACGCTGAAGAACACTTGATCCAGAAAAAAGGAAATTGGTGTCACTATTAATCAAAAGATCTAATTCTTCAGGTCTCATCAATATTCCCTCAGATGAAAAGCCTCGTAAAGTGTGATGTAATCATCCTCACAGAGGAGGTAGTGAAGTCACGGCCAATCAGAGCCGTCCCTCAGGAGGCTGTGCGTCCAGCATTACATCTATACTTCTTTCATATGTGAACACTAAATTTGAGCCTCATTATCTCATGATAAGCTCGGCATGAAGACAATAGTCCTGAGGAAAGAGCTAGCGAGGCACTGTTCACGCGTCTGAAGATTACTATTTAAAAAATGTATCGCAATTGCTGAACAGTCCCTTGCAGGTCGTGCACGCGGATTGGAAAGGATTCCTCACGGGTATGGTTTTGCACTTAAACTTTCCTCCACACAAGTTAGTAGATACAGACATGGGTGAAGAGGCCAGTCACTGAACACACTGGTTCTGTTTCGTTAGAGGAAAAGGTTTCTGTTCCCATTTGGATGTTTCCCTTTGTCAAAATGTAAATGATTTCTTTGCTAAACTCCTTCAAAAAGGTTGAAATGTCTTGAAACTAACAATATGCTCTTTTGTTCACTTCACTCCAGGTCTGTCCGCTGACGAGCTCTTAACACGGAACATGAGCCTGAAGAACTGAGCTTTAAAGATTAATGGTGATAGCAGAGACTACAGAATCAAGTATGTGTTGTGTTAAAAGAATTATCTGAGGAATTCCGCCCTTCCAGACAAAGTTTTTCATCCATCCATCTTCCCTTTGTACTTGTCCTCATCCGTCCATCTGCTGTAGTTTATTCTCGTCATCACGCCTTCCCACTGTTCCTCTTCATCCCTGCTGTGAGGTAGAGGAGCTGCAGCTTCATTCTCGTCTGCAGAGTCACAGTCTGGACGAGCCAGGAAAGAAGTAAATTAATAAAACAAAGAATGAATGAGAGGAAAATAACTCTGGTTTGAAATCACCCACTTAGTCTCTAACACCTACTTCACTATAGAGGGACTTCTATGTAGAGGACTATATAGTGAACTCATCCACACAAGAAAAATAAACAAAAAAAACAAAAAAACACTTTGACACTACTCTGGTCATTTTCTCTGCTCTGGTAATTACATCATTCTTGCAGTTTTATGATGTACAACAAAAACATTGGAGGGGGGAAAATCCCATAATAATTCCTAAATGTTTATTTTTACACTCAGTATTAATAATCTTAGGGAAAAAGCACATTGACCATGTTTAAATGTAGAAATAAACTTGCCGGCCACTGTCTGTGCTGTGATACGCTGCTCTGATCATATATTTTACCAACACAACTCACTAATTTGTCTCATACCCTTCATAAAAAAAATCTAACTACGGAATCAAAACTATTTAGCTGCCCTCTCTTTCTTTTCTGTCAATGCCACGAGCGCAATGCATGATGGTATATATTGCCCAGTTAGTGACCACTACTTTTCACAATGCATTGTGGGAAACAATGCATTTCATTTTTCTGAGCAGGGTATTTCACTAAACATTCTGACATCACAAAAAAAAAAAAAAAAAAGGTGAACTCACTGTATAATGATTAGTGAGTGATTTCTGAGACAGCCTCCATTTATTTATTGACTTAAATGAATTACAAACTTACATGAGGCAGGCTGGTCATCTTCCTCATGATCACACTGTGAGCCGTGTCACTGTAGACGTTCTTGTCCTGCCCGGGGTCGTCTGCTAACATGTACAACTCCCCAGCATGGACGTCCGTCACATTCACCTGCATGGAGAGACATATGGATATTAGCCAACTATCATTTGTTACCGTCATTGAAATCGTCTCAACACATTGAGCCAGAAAAGATGGATGGATCCAATAAAGACACACAGTACAAAGTGACAGAGAAGAGAGATGTGATGCGGCGCAGGTCAGTGAAACACCTACCTGAAATGTTTTCGGGTTGAATCCCAGCCACAGTGTGTATCTGTAGTCCCAGGTGCGTATAGAGTAACCCATGACCTTGATGTCTTGAAGGTCAGGGAGGTCTGAGTTCACCTAACAGAAGAACATTCAACTTACAATGAGCACAGATCTCACTCTGTCAGCGTGGTCAGAAGTGCAGCTGCCAACTCCTCCTGCGAGCCGGACGATGAGCTGATGTCAGGCTGCCAAGCTGTACAAAGATTAACCTACAGCAGGTGCTGTATCACTCACTTGGACATTTTCATTCAGAGACTGTGTTTGAAGCTGGCAGCTCTTGTACAAACAAGAGAGGTTCAAAGAGTGACAGTGTCACCACAGTCATGTTTAAATCAGTGTGGCACGTTTTATATTAAATATATACCCGTTTGGTTTGATGCTTCTTACGACTGAGTATTAGGGTCACTTAAGGTGAAAAAAATGTATCTGACATTTTGAGAATAAAGGCATAATATCACAGGAGTAAATTTGTAATATTACTATAATAAAGTAAAGTCACAAAATTACAAGAGTTAAGTCCTTAAATTACACTTCAGAATCAAATTCACAAATAGCTATTTGAAAAGATAGTGGAAAAATGGTGTCTATTCTGAAGAAAGAATCAGAGTGTGGAAGTGGTCGACTGTGAGGCTGTAGTTTGTTACATCTGGGAAACATTCAAAGGAATTTCAGAGTTTTTCAAAATTGGTTCAAGATTTTAGAACCCAGAGGAGTGGAACTCCAGTGAGCACTCGTTCTCCTCACTGATTATTTCCTAAAAACGTTTTTCCCTTATTCGTGAAATATTGCAAATTTTTCCCACCTCATTGAATCATAACTTTATTCCTACAATATTAAGTCAAATGTTTTTTTCTTCAATCTGAACCCAATACTCTGTCGTAGCTTTCTGACTGATGGAAAACGTAATGATTTTACCTTCAGCCAGCTCGTGAAGGCTGTTAAATTCACTTTTCTAGACACTCAATCTCAGGTACCTGTGGTGTATCAGCAGGTCGAGGGTACTGGCTAAAAGATACCGCTTCCTCGTCCTCTCCTCTTTCTCTGCGACGGAAAGTGTAGGCCAGGTTGTCTCCCTCTGTGCACAGCTCCTCCTGAAAGCAAGAGAACAGGCTGCAGAGTGAAGGAAATAAATGTCGGAGCCAATTAGATCAAGTTCATGTTGGACATGTTTACTTCCTGATTCATTTTGTTTGGTCATGTTGTTCTGTAACAAGACGCCTGAAAGGTCTCTGTTCTGTTCTCTGTAAAATCTCTTGGAATCAGAACCATGTTCTTTCCTGTACTTACTTCAGATCACATTCTTATTTTCTATTGGTTTTGTACACTTTGATTAACAAGGTCTGCTTCACTGAATACTCATCAGCCAAAGTGACTCAAACCTGTACAGCCATGCTAGCAGCTCTGTGAGCCTGTACTGTGCTGCTTTGAGTTTAATGCAAACATGAGCATGTAAACATGCTCACGATGACAATGTTGACACACCAGTGTTATCAAGACATTAACCTCCAAGACAAGTTAATTACACTGGATAAATATCAACTTAAACGTACAATACACAATTTTGGCCACTAGGGGTCTCTCAATGAAAACAATAAGACCTATTTTGCTGACGTTGCGAAACAGCGTGGTATCATGCGAGTTGTTGTCTTCACCACCATAGCCAATGAAAATCTACCTGACACGACTCGGGTGCAAATAATTTCACGGATGAGGTCATGTATTAAAGTAATGCAGCAAATAACAATAATTATCGTGATTTTATACGAGTGACCTATACAAACAGGGAAAGGAAAATACAGCTGACTGGCTATCTGTGTGTTTCCCTTTGTCAATGCTTATTTGCCCCTAACCCACAGGTAAAGTGGATGATGTAATTAAAGCGGATGATGTAATTAAAAAGGCGACCAAAATGAAATGTCCCATTCCCTTAAATAAAACTGGGGATTTCACAGAATTTGAACATTGTTAGAAACATTTTGTATAATGTAAATACACAAGACAACTTTTTATTAGTGTTGATATTGGATTTTACCTAAACTGGCAGCGTTACATGTCAAATGTAATGCCACGTATTTGATTAAACTTTTATACTGTTACCAAGTAAAAACATCGTAGCTGCGAGAAAAAAAAACAAATTTTTGACTCTGAAAAGTAAGTGAGATGTTGTTTCCCACTCAGGTGCATAAAAATAACAACAGTCTGAGTAATGGGAGATGAACCCAGTGTTAGGTTCTGTGGTGTTGTCAGCTAAATGCTAACGCCAGTATGGCAATTCTTACTGTGAAAATGCTTACATGCTAATGCTCAGCAGGCATGAGGTTTTACCATTTCAGTTTGGCAGATTACCATGCAAAGCTTTGCCAATTTAAACAACAAAAAAAACGACCAAAATAAAAACAAACATCTGATGCTGGTGGGGATTATTTTCTCATCATAGAACAAATGAGAATTTTGACATGATGGCACTACATGAAAGTAGGTTATCAACACAATTATTAAGATTCATCCTGAACGTCTTTACTAAATTTCATAACAACTTCATGATGAAAAGCTGCCGAGACATTTCCCTAAAAAGTACAAATGTTAAAACTCAGGGGATCACCACCGTCATCATGTTTCATCATTGTTGTCCAGATATTTCAGTCTGAAACTGAAATATAATGCACTGTCCTCCCTGCAGCCATGCAGCTAACAAATGTAACAGAACAAACTTTGCCATCAAGGCTGAGAGACCAATCAAGTAGTAGCTTTGGTAACAAGTGCCTCCTGTCTAAAAACTAAGATTCAAGAAAAACGTTCATTTTCATCTTTTAATACCTGGAAAGAAACATCAGCACAAGGTGCAGGTGCGTGGAGGCCGGCCATGTAGGCGACTGTGGGAAAAACATCCACCAACTCCACCACGTTTCTTCTAACTTTGTCATCTGGAACAGAGAAGGGTCAGCCAATTAAAGAAAACTCTTCTTTTTTTAAACCACTGAGAGCAAATTAGTCAAGACATCCACTAAATTTTACTCGACATCCTGCACTGAAATTTCATCATTATTGCACCATTTGCATTTGAAGTAAAAACTGTCTAGAGGCTAAATATCAAAGTGTATCCTTGTCTAAATACTTTTGAATTTCTCCATGTATATCAAAGACTTCTTTAAAGTCAAGTTGGCATATTAATAAATGTTTCAACAAGGTTTATGTGACCAATTAAAAGAAAAAGATGAAATCAAATTTGAGCTCCATTTGACTTGACATTCATGGTGCCTTTAGAAAGAAGAAATGTACATGTTATTAATAGAAATTAATTTGATGTCAGTGGAGGGTCTCACTCTTAAAGCTGTACTCTGATTTGGTTAAGGCATCAATAAAGGGGAAAAGAGACGCTCCCAGCAAATCCGGGCGTGTTGTGACACCAGGGACGTAAAAGATGAGAGGGACACGTGTCGACACATCGAAATTAGAGTATTTAGCCCATTCGCCGTGTTCTCCTAATGACCAACCTGCAACAACAAGGAGAAGGAGAGAGAAAGAAAGAGGTTAGAAAGACAAGAGAACCAAGTCAATGAATCCGTATCATACAAATCACATCTCAGATGGAGAGAAGCTTGAGGAAATTAATTTTAATAATATTTTTCTCAGTCATCTTATAGGAGACATATTGAGTTTCCGAGTCACGAAAGATTTTTGAAATAAAGGAGATGATGCAGAAAAAGATTTTAACTATGGAGCGAACCTAGTACACAATATGCTGTTACAACACTGCCATCTGGTGGTGGAACACAAGAACAGCCAAAAGTGGATACTTTGGAAATATAAAGAAAATCGCCACCTCCCTGAAAACTGGCATGTGAGTAATTTGTTTTACCAAAACCTGAAAGATAAATACACAGCAGCAATCTAGCCTTCCTCAACCTTCCTTCTTGTGTCTACTGACCATGATCTGAGGTGAACACCACCATAGTGTCGTCAGCCAGCCTGAGATCGTCCAGAGTACTGAGCAGCCGTCCAACCTGAGCGTCCATGTAGGACACAGCAGCATAGTAGTGCTGACGGAGCCGCAGCTGCAATACAAGGTACAGAACACCAGTGTTTAACTGTTCAACAAGCACAGACATGATGTTAGAACAGTATAAATGGTTTTAAATTGCTGAAAGCAGGCAGCTCAAACCTGGAAGTCTTTGGGAATTGGCCCGTAAGGAAAGCTGATGTTTAGTTTTTGGACATCGTCTCGCCTTCTCACGTCGGTCCATGGGTTGTAGGCCACAGGGGGGAGGAGTTTTGGGACATTGGGGTCAGGGGCCAGGGTCATTTCCTCTAAAGGATATAGGCTCAGGTACTCCTGTAAATATGCAACACGTTACAAAGTGGTGTTTAATAAAAAGGCAGGGACTCCCAAGTGATCCAGAACAAAACATAGATTACACGTTATCCCAGTTTTAGTTTTTCCACATTGGCTTCCTTAATTACAGGTTTGATTTAAGCATCACATTCAGACTCCTACATTTACTGTGAGAAGGCTCTCATGTCTGTGGCCAGGACTTCTGATAATTCACAGGTGAAGGCTGAAAACCACAGCCAATCACCTCTATAAAAGACATCTCATCTAATACCCATGTTTTCTGTAGACACTCTTCATTTTAAAACTTTTTATTTTATATGCCATGAACATGCTTCGAATATACATCTCAATTCTGTTACTTTCATCTCTTTTTCTCTCCTCTCTATGTAAAAATATGCCATTTGGGTGAAAACGTGGTACTTGAAGACAACAGGGCAGAAGGATTTTTAGCATAATTGTTGTAATGTGATCCTGTATTATCCTGACATTAACTCATGAGTATTCTTAAAACATCATCATTATAACTATTATCATTATGTGTATTAGCCTTTTACCCCACTATTGCTTTCATTCATCAAAATTACTTAGATTATGGAGGCAACTATTAGTGTTACACAGATTACTAAAACATTACTTGGCATTTCTTCCAATTACCGCCATACTTGACAATAAGTGTCTGCCAAAAAGCAAATAACTGGTCTGATAATTAAAAAATGAATAAAATCCTCTTTTTAAACAGGAGAATGGAGTCATGATTAAAGTACATGTTCTCAGATGTTTTTTTGGTTTGATTTATTTTTATGGTTCCAGAGACTGATCTTTTCGTTCTTTGCTCCAGACGATTCGAGCTAAATCACATGTACCATAAATCACATGTCAACACAGAGGACCTGGTTTGACCTTTCCCCACTTTTCATCTCTCGACTCCCACGCTGAGGGAAACCTCTCTGTCACGCTGACATCCATCTCTGCTCTCATTCATATTCCACTACATCATGCTCGGCCCCTCCTTCATGCTAAACTGCATCTCCTATACATCCAGGTCACTTCTCATTTAATGCACTTCAGAGACAGCATGTACGTCTCATTCTTTGCTTTCCTTTACGTTAGTCATTCACACCATACAGCAAAACTAATAAATACTAGTTTCCACAATACAACTATACTGGTTTAACTATTTAACATTTTGCGCAGAGGGCGTTGATATTGAGTCATGTACCTGTGGTATCCTGAAGGGAATGTGTGGTTTGTGAAATCCCACGGCTAAGAAGAAGGGAACACGATCGTTGGCCCAGCTCTTCAGTAACCCGACAGCCTCGTCCGTGCTCTCCAGGTCAGGGAGGGTTCCCCCAGGCTGCTCCGTCACATTCACTGCACACAGCAGGTTGGCGTGGAGTTTACCGTCCTCTCCTTTACACATCTGAAAACAAGATTTTCATACGATTTACTAAAAGTCACTTTTTATGCATAGTTACTGCCATGATTGCCCAATCACGAGTCAGGCTCAGCTGTCAATCATGACTTTTCACCCAGTTTTTATAACAAATAACTAAATTCAAACTAAAGTTACCGAAAAAAAACAAACATCAGTGTGACAAGAAACGCCCAACCTGACAGAAACCATCTTTGAGAAAAAAATGATTTAACTTCAATTTGATCCATGTCCCATCTGCTAACATGGGAGAGGCAGAACGTATGACCTGTACTGCAGCAAGCCACCAGGTGACGATTTAAACACGTTTGCCTCACTTTAAGGAGAGCGTCGTCATCTCCATCTGTACTTACAATCTAAGATAGATAGTGTTCTGGCATTTAAACATGACCTCTAGGGGTAGAATCAAGTTTAACAGCAAGTCACAAAGACCCTGTTCAGACCTGATATAAGGTGTGTCCAGACAAACTTAACTTGCCATCAGATCTCTCAGGCCGGATGTTAAAACTGTCAGTTTTATTCTCTTAGGTTTGTCTCTGCCACAACATGAGACAAAGCTTATCAACTTATTTAGTTGTGTTACATACCTCTTATTATCTGTGTTTATTAGTAAATCACACAGAAGCAATGTTCTGTTTATTCTTTATGATTTAACATCCTGCTCATTTTTAAGTAAATCTACCAAAAGTGCTTCACTGTACTGAATTGCTAAGTATAAAAACACATGTACCTTTCCCTTCTATTTTTTTAACCATAAGGAGGCTCTGTCTTTATGTCAATAATGTCAGTATGCATACAGTGTATTGGCAATAATCCCTCAGATTATGGTTTATTTGATTGTGTCATAATGATGTCGTCTCCACAGATCAGTGTTTGCAGACAGATCTTGGGCCTCATTTATAAAACAGTGCGTAGGATTCATACTAAAAGGGTCCGTGTAGTGAAAAAGCCGAAAATGGCATACGCAAAAAAAATATTATAAAACCATGCGCACGCACACCTCTACATGCCCCCATTCAACCATAAATAGTCAATACAAATTGCCTCATGAATATTAAATGATCCCGCTGACCAATGGGTTTCTATGGTGAATCATGGCATCAAGCGATTAAAACACTGCTGGATGATACAGTGAGTGAGAACAATAGAAAGAGCAGTGCCTAAAATAATAATAAATACAAAAATAAAAAGGTGGAGGCAAAAAAAAAAAAAAAGAATCTCTTCACATTGTCAGAATGTGAGGGAACTTGTATTGCCTGTGCGTATTTTAATCATCCCAAACTGCAGGAATTATTAAATCCAGAGACAGCTGTCATATCCCCAATCTATAACATTTTACAGAATTATATTTTTTGAATGATTAAAAGAGGCTCTACATAGAAATGTAAATATAATGTGACAAGTAGAAATACTGGAAGCACTCACGACTCTTGGCCCCGAAAAACAAAAGCTTGAGATTCACAGACCATCTCAGGTTCAAAGACTTGTCTCACATTAGAGTGTTTGGCACCTGATGGAGGAGCCACAATGGATGTTACTGACGCTTAATGAGATCACACATCTGTTACTGAGAGCACTGCACGTCCTGAAGGGTTCAGTGTCCTACAGGGAAAACCAGACAACATTGTGCCCCTCAGTCACCAGGATCAGCACCTCGGAGTAGAAGTCAGTAGATCTTAGTGTGGCTCATACCACTTACTCCCGATACTCCAAGCTGTAATCTTAGATCTTCCAACCAACACGTGCTAGTAGTCAAGGCTGGCAACTAAAGGGGACTGGGATTTTGCCATCAGGACCCCAAGGCTCTGGAACTTCTTGCTTGAGGACATTAGACTTTATGCAATGCTTTAAAAACCAGGTAAAAATATTTGACTAGGAATGCCTTTTAATGCCTGATTTTA
Organism: Hippoglossus stenolepis; assembly: GCF_022539355.2. Taxonomy (NCBI): domain Eukaryota; kingdom Metazoa; phylum Chordata; class Actinopteri; order Pleuronectiformes; family Pleuronectidae; genus Hippoglossus; species Hippoglossus stenolepis. The sequence continues at coordinate 7,154,131 of NC_061489.1, forward strand.
ACATAGTACTTTTAACTGATGTTTGTTTTTATATTCTCTAATCATTTTATATGTTCTTGTATTTTGTAATTTTCACTAGCAAACTTTTTCCATGTAAATGTGCATCGAACACAATGGAAGTAATATGACGCTTCCTCAGTCAGACTATCGCCCGTTTAGTCCAGAGAAGAAAACCTGAAAGTGTTTCATTAAACAAATGATCAGACCCAGACGGGTTAAAGAAAACCTCTGGTTTTACACCCAAAGTTTAACTGTAGTTTGTTTGAATACATTACAAATTTGAAAGAAGCAGTTAAGACCTACACAGGGGACAATAATGCTCTTATTATTGAGACATGATGGAAGGAGTGTTCCATCAGTGCTGACAGTCTCTCCCAGACAAGCACTATATCATTTAATTTCACTTGCTCACAGAGACGCCAGCTCTTTCACAAATGCAGCCCATGAGTCCATGACTGTCTGCACCCAGAGTGATTCACATGAATCAAATGATTCTCTGAGCGACTCTGACACAGAAGCAACTTCAAGTGATGCAATCACAGGCGCAGACCTCACAGGAAATGATTTACATTTTTCAGCGACAGCTCTGGAAAGGATCAAACAGATATACATCATCTACTTCCAGTTTCTATCAGTTAAAAAGATTAATTCACTGAGCGATCCAGCAAAGAAAATTCAGACTTTGGATTTTCAATTGTTGAAGATTCAGACGCAGAGTTCCAGCCGGAGAGGATATAAGCACCAGATCTTCACTAGATCTGGATTTTTATTTAGAGCCGCACCAAATTGCACACACTCATAAATATTAGTCAGGTAAACCATTTTCTTTCATCAAGATCCATCAATTATTCTGAGAAATCATGAAAATGTTGAAAAACACTCTCCCACATTGTTTAAGAAAGTGGGGGGGAAAATGTCCAGATCCATGCCAAAATATAATGGATTCTTTCCTCATCCCATACCACATCCATCCAGTAGCTTTTGCATAATCCTCAATCCTGCTAAATATCAAACACAGAAGAAAACATAACCTCATTGGTGGAAGTAATGATTTACTGTTGAGTTGATGGTGACTTTGATTATTTACCCATCAGTGCATGGTAGATGTTCAACCCACCAGTGAAGCCATCCACAACAAGAATGATAACTAAAATAATAATATTAATAATGATGCGAGTATCCACACTGAAGCTGAAAGTCAGAAAACACTTGTTTACTGAATCAGCCCTACTGCGTCCCAGCTGTCCTTGTTAGGGCTTTTATACAAACACTGTTGGTCTTATCAAACAGGTCGGTTCTGAAGATCAGTGATGTTTCTTTTGAAAGTGGCGCCCTTTTGAATTGCATGTTGATTGGCAGTGTTTCAACAAAATGCTCTGAAAACGATCTCAAAGATGTCATTAACCACTGTTGTTGTAATTAGAGTTGTTGCTTTGACTGATGGTTATTGGTATAGACGCCCATTAACTCTCATGATGGAGGTGCACATGTTCCAAAGATTCAATGACAAAGAGCGACATAATAACAAAGCCTCTGCTGCTCCCAACTCATATGGAGCAGATGCTGCTTTTCCACCGAGTAACAGTGGACAGCTGCAGAGTTCTGTTATAACTACTTATATTTAACTACCATTAGCTACCAGAGAGAGAGACAGAGAGACCAACTGGTAGTTTTGATGAAGAGGATTGAAGAGGCTGAGAATGTTTGACATCAGCTGCCAGGCAGATTGGTTGGCCTGCATCACTTCAAGCTGTTGTATGTGTACTAAATGTAGAGTTGGTCATTTGTTTCTGAAAAATCAATTCAATTCGTTGAAATGTTCAAGTCCAAATAGGCTGTCATAAACACGACCAATAATTCCAGTCGCACTGGATAAAATGACTGTCTGGCATATCTGTCTGTCGCTATTATACATTTATGGTAAGTGGAGCCTAGCTTTTCCAGGATTACAAACCCCAACTTAAAGTGGAAACGTGTAAGAGATGCTGTTTCCTAGTCGTACCTTTTTTTTCTCAAAATGAAATGAGGCTGGGTGGTATGCAGGGATGGACCAGCTGTATGGGTAGTCATCTGAGTAGTTAGAGGCGATTCCTAAAGAGAGAACACCACAACATTTGTCACAACCATAAACACAAAATGCCTTGTGTCCAGAGTAAACAACTTAATCGTTCAGAATGGAATCTCCTCGGAGATCCAGAACAGGCTCATCACTAATCCGCTGTAAAAAATATATGTGCTTCTTACTACAGGCTCAGGGATCTCCTTAAGTTAATGCCGTGTAACCCTGAGCATGAAAATTGTATTTTATCCCTCTATTTGGATTTTCATGAAAACCTTATACTATTAATCTGACCTGGATGAAAAACCTTGCCCACAGACGCAGCGAAGTAGCCTCTGGATTTGAAGTACTGAGGCAGAGTGGTGTAATTCCCAGAGTGGACTCTCCAGTAGGAGTTGAAGTCGTAGAGCCTGGTGGTGTCTGGTCTGCGGCTGGTCAACATGGACGTGCGACTGGGAGCGCACACGGCTTGCTGAGAGGAAAAATACACATTCTAAGATTTCCTTGAGGTTGTATGATTTAATTAGTCTCAGATCAAAAGTGACTGAGCTGCTTCTACAACTTGTGACAGGGAGCCCACTGACCTGTGCATATGCATTGAGAAAAACTTGGCTTTTGGACGCCAACTGGTCAATGTTTGGCGATTTTACCACAGGGTCTCCATAGCAACCCAGCGATGTCCGCAGGTCATCTGCTACGATGAAGAGGACGTTCTTCCTCTCTGTAAACAAACAGACAGTTATTTCAGAATAAAAAGCAACATATCACTCCCATTGTGGCAGATCCATTGGAAATTCAATTTTTTGTAGACAATGTCTTTAATGGTTGAGCCCCTTGTTATATCACAGACTGCTCAGTTTTTGTCCATGTTTGTCTGGTACTTGGCAGAACTACAGGACAGATTACCACCAAACTGGAAGGATGTGGTATGGGTCAGGAAGGAACTCATTAAATCTTAGTGTGGATCCAGATAAGGGAGCAGGTCCAGGAATTATTTTGTCCATTTTCTTTGTGAGATTCATAAGGGGACTGTTGGGCCTTGACAGAGGCATAAACGTTACTGAATATGACTAGTTTTAAATCTAATTTTAAGTGCCACATTTTTAATCCTGCTTTAAGGTCTTATTAAGTATTTAAGTCAACCCTTTACTACATTTTACTTTTTATAAAATACTGGATAAATCCTTTACTGTAGCTGTTTTAACTTCTCTTTTAAGGTTCCTCTTTTCTACAGATTTTATTTCTAACATTGTACATCTTATCCATGCTTGTGTTGCCTTCCTTTGCCAGGACTGTAAAGCACAATGGTGCAATTCTTGACATTTATGAATAAACAGTATATATGAAAATCTAACCTGACATTATTTACTGTTTTGCAGCGTTTAGATTCATCTTTTCAAGTGTGATCTGTGGCAGGTTACTAGATCACTGCTGAGGAAAACTACAGAGCAGAAATGGGAGGAATTGTTCAAATAAAATCTACTTGCTGTTAAACCTGTAGGATCAGCGACAAGTGGACTTTGTGAACATGAGTTTGAGGGAAACACATCAGAGGAAACATTGACCACAGGCTGGACAGAAAGTCAACAAGTCAAACAAAGCGGCATTCAGCGAGCGAGTTAATGTCGTTAACTCGAGCTGCAGCCACTAAAACAACAAGTAATGAAATAACGAGCAGCCAATAAGGCTCGTGTCAGCTAGTTGCTGAGATTTACTGTTTATCAACCTGAGCACAACCAGCAGCAGCAGCAGCAGACATGTACTGAAGTGTATCTGAGAACTAGCGCTACCTCTTCTGGAGACAGCAGCAGCAGCAGGAGGAGGAAGAAGAGCCAGCAGGAGAACACAGAACCGGACATGATGGTTCATGTTGGTTCGTCATTAACGAGGAAACACACGGGTTCTCTCTCCGGCTCCACTGTCAACACACAGCAGCGTGTCCGCTTTAAATCACTTCCTGAATTACACGTCCCTGAGTAGAGGCTGCTCATTGGCTGGTTTAACAGTCGCCCGCCCCAACCCAGTAATCATATTAGTTAAATGATGCGTCAATCACCTTTAATAGCAGGGGCTAATTGATTGATGGAGATAGCAGTGGACTGACACTGAACTGTGTGTGGTTCCTTTATGGAGCTTTATACAACTTAAATAAGCTAATTGAACATAAAAGGGCACAGGCTCAAGTAAGGAAAGTGGTGAAGAAAGCAAAGAGAGAAAGTTGGAGGGAATTCTGTACCAACTCCTGGGGAATGATAAAAACGAAGAGAGTGGCCGTACCCAATATTAAAAGTTGGAGTTCTGACAATCTAACCGAGGACAGGAAGTGAGGGAGGGAAGAAACTAAACAAGCAAATCCAGGGATTAGACAGAGAAGAGAAACTAAAAGTGGTGTGATGGATGCACCTTTTACTTTACAAGAGATGAGGAGAGCCGTAGGAAAATCTGGCTTAACATCTCCAGGGAAAGACCAAATCTGTTATATAATGTTAAAACATCTGGCAAAGCAGAAAGAAACCAAACTTTTAGGGATATATAATAAAATATGGGAAGAGGGAAGAATACCCACCAGCTGGAAAGAAGCAGTCATCATACCTATAATAAAACCAGGAAAGGACCTTACAAATCCAACAAGCTACAGACCAATTGCACTTACATCGCAGATTGGGAAAATGATGGAAAGGATGATCACTGAGAGAATAACAGTCCATATAGAGAGTAGGAGCTTGTTATCTCCTTATCAGAGGGGCTTTAGGAAAGGGAGGGGAACAATGGATCCAGTCATCCGTTTAAAAACAGAAATTAGGAAAGCCTAAATTAATAAAGAATTTGTAATGGCAGTGTTCTTTGATGTTGAGAAGGCTTATGATATGGTATGGAAAGAGGGTTTAATGATTAAAAGTAGATGAAATGGGATAACTTAAATAACTTTTAATTGGATTACAACATTTTTTGTTTGATAAATATATTTAGTTAGAGATGGGAACAACAATATCAAGCAGGTATAACGTAGATAACGGGACTCCTCAGGGCAGTTTGATCAGCCCCATACTTTTTTCCATCATGATTAATGATGTGTTCTCAAACCCAAGTTCCGATATTGGAATACTAGTATTTGCTGATGATGAAACTGCTAAAGAAACTGGAAATAATACAAAAATCAGGCACTGAGATTATGTTGTGGGGCTATTAAGACTTCTCCAACTATAGCTGTCCAAGTGGAGATGGGAGAAAAGCCGCTGAATCTTAGGAACAAACAACTAATGCTAAATTACTGAGCAAACCTACAAGGACACAAGGAAGAAGATCCCCCAACTGTGAGGGCCCTTAGACCATAAGCAAAGGCAATACTCTGACCCACACTCCACAACAGTAGGTGGCGGTAATGCACCTTTAACGTACGGTGCCTCCGCCGTTAAACAAAAGAAAGAGAAGCAGCAGCAGCAGCTAGCAGCAGCAGCTAGCGGCAGGAAGAACATGTCTAAAACTTCAAGAGAAGAAACGGAGGAGTTAGATCAGAAAGTCAAGAGGGTGACGTGTGACAGTGAGGACAATGGAGGAGAGACTCTTCTGAGTGGGTTTCAAACATCCAGCGTGTTGAGCGACTCTGCCCGAGAGAAGATCTTATTCATCCATGGAAAGGTATGCTGGTTGTAAAGGCAGCTCACTTTGCTCTGCTGCTAGAGGGAGTGTAACTCAGCCTGACTGCGATAAAAGAGACAAGGACAAGTTCAAGACAGGAGGGGAATTGTATTTCATTGTTATTTTCATTCAAATCGGCCTGAGAAGCGGGAAACATAGGCTTTTCCGGATTTGAGATTTCATAATAAAAGCACTGTGGATGCCTGATTGTTAGGATTTACTGAATCGTGACGGTGGGATTACAAAAGGACTCGTGTGTATTGATTTATCTATTCAGTAAAACTAGTCTCATTAGGATCTGAGGCAGAAAAGTGAAACTGTTGACGGTGTCATCTTCAGCTGGATGATCAGAAGGCTGTGGTGATTCTGGAGAAGACTCCCATCAGAGAAGACACCCTGACTGACCTCTTCACCAACTCCACACTGAAGCTGGAGATGAGAAACGACATTTACAGCACGTACTGGATGCAGGCCCCCCCCCACCTCAACCGTATGATCCCACATTGCTGAAGATCTTTGAATATGGCTGCCACTTGATCCGGGTACAGGAAAACCAGATGACCTGTGTGTGTGTGTGTTTTTTTTTGCAGAGATCAAGACCACTGTGGTGTGTCCAGCCACAGAGAAGCATGTGAAGAAATACCAGCGTCAGGAGAGTTTTCTGGTGGAGGAGTCGGGGGCGGACTATGAGTCCATCACTCTGCCCTACATTCAGAAGCAGAGTTTCAGCGTGCAGGTCAGTCTCCTGAGGTTATCATTTCCTGTGTTCACTTTCACATGTGCAGCACTGACTGTTTGTTTTTGCCACCGCATCAGTGGGTGTACAACATCCTGGAGAAGAAGGCAGAGGCCGAGAGGATCACTTATGAAGATCCGGACCCGGAGGTCGGCTTCGTCCTCCTCCCTGATTTCAAATGGGACCAAAAACAGGTGAGAGACCTCAGGAGAAACAAACAGCATTATCCCTCCTTGTGACATTTTTCTTTAGTTTTCTCTTTCTTTTATTCTGATCACCATGAGCTGATGTGGAGCCTCAGCTACTCTCTCTGGGGTCCACACAAATATATAAAAACACAAATAAAACATGATATCAGTTAATACACCTAAAGATAAACAACTGTGATATTAAAATCAGAAAAAAATATTATACTAGCAATTCTTTCTGGATACATACTACTCGTATGATACTAGCCTACAATATCTGTATTCATATGTATTATACTATATAAATCAATACACATTTTGAAACTTAATACATATATATGCAGATATTCAAACCTATACCTGTATCTCTATACATTGACTTCTGTATAAATCAAAACATATCCAAGCATCTTCCAATATATTACAATATTTACATTGATGATCACATATCAAACATTTTACTATAAACTTATTCATATCTCCTCTTTAATACATAATTAAATGTCCCACTATGCTGCTATAAACATTTTATGGACTGAAACAGTTTCACAACAATCTGCTTTCCTCTGCAGGTAAATGATTTGTACCTGATTGCTATTGTGCACAAGAGGAACATCAAGAGTCTGAGGGACCTGACCTCCGAGCATATACCACTGCTACAGAACATCTTCCAGAGAGGAAAGGTGAGCTCACACTGATTCATGGGTTTGTCTTCCCTCAGCTTCCATAAACATGTGGGGGAGCCCTGTTATCATCATCTCCAAACAATTATGTGAAGTGATAGTTTTCATTTTAAAGAGCTAGGATTAGATTTAGCTCCCTGAAGTAGAGAAGAGTGACCCCGGGTATGTAATTGAACATAAATTATACTTATAAAGATTGATAATATCTGATTTGTTGTGACTCAGGAGACCATCCTGAAGCAATACAACCACCCAGCCAGTAAGCTGAAAGTGTACCTGCACTACCAGCCGTCCTACTACCACCTCCATGTCCACTTCACCAAGCTGGGCTACGAGGCTCCGGGCTGTGGTGTGGAGCGCGCCCACCTCCTCGCTGATGTCATCCAGAACCTCCAGTCCGACCCAAAGTACTACAAAACTCGGACGCTGTACTTCCCCCTGAGGGCCGATGACGGACTGCTCGGCCAGTTCAAGGAGGCAGGGAGACTGTGATTTCTGAGCTCAACTTATTCACGAATTAATGAACAGTTGACAAATATTTGGATCCATTATTTTTATATGTTTCATTCGGATTATTCACTATTTTATAAATGTCTTTATTAAAGCCCGACTGTGTGTATTTTTGGTGACGAATGCTGATACTGTTATCAGGGAGTAAAAGATTTTTCAATCTTTGTTTGTAATGTTTTTCATATGTAAACTGACTCATGTGTTTTTCTACTCAGCCTATCAATGTTGTCATTTGTTTTGAAAGTTTTAGACGAGGAGAACACCTGAGAGGACAAAATGATATCACTGCATTGACAGATTTTTTAAAGTGGACAATTTAGAAGCACTTTTGACTTTTTATCTGTCAGTTGTCCATCGCATCTCATGATCGTGCCACAACGTAAGAGGTGCAGTAAACAAAAAAATATTTAGACAAAGTAAGTGCTCAGATGAAGTTTCAACACTAGATGGCAGTGTTAATCCTAAAATCCTTTTTTTTTTACAGTGAAATTATCTTTCAAACACAAACTCCAGTTTCTGGTAATAAACTGTGTTTTGTGTTTGTCTCTGTACTTTTTAGTTCTGCAGCTCATGTAAACACAAGACTTTCATTTTGCATGAAACAAAATGTAACTTGCTGACACATTTTTGGAGCTGAGGTACCATGTTAAATAGACTGATTGTTATAATAACAGTTCACAAACACGTATGTGAATAAACAATCCTGCTCCACTAGAGTAACAACAGAGGTTAAGAAACAAACTGTGACAGTCAGAGCTGCTTCTTTAAGTTGTTTTGATATTTAGATAACTTCAATTTTTTGCTTTTCAGTTATTTATCTTGAGAGTTTGTACTTAATGTAAAGTGCTTGTTAGTCAGGATATCATTTTCTTATCTCAACTGAAATCATTTGGTTGGCGCTCTGCGGTGTGTTTATGGTGCATTCAAGTGTCACTCGTAAAAATGACTATTAAATAAAAAGACCCAAACTTTTCCATTTAGATCATTACATCCAGGGATATTATCCTGTGGGATCAGTGGAACCATAAGAAGCTACAAGATGTTAAATACAATCTGTCAAGGAAAGTCACCCATGTTAACATTACAAAAAGGCAACAATTCATTATTAAGCTTTTTCAGTTTAAGATTTTAGGGCCATTGTATCAGTTTTTTATATGATAGGTTCATTTTTTATTCTATTAACTATTGGATTGGTGAATTCCTGAGTTTTACCCCCTTTTGTGACAAATTTAATTTATTTTGTTATTGAAAATACTGGGATACAATTAAAATGTGGTTATTCAAGGTTGGTGACAGAGTTGAAAAGTCTAAAGAGTTGAACAGATTATGTTCATGTGACTGGTACTTAATTTTATGTCTCTTTATATGTGTTTTTGTGTTCTTGTGTAGAAATGGACATGTTGCAAATGGTTCTAAAAAGATTCCAAATAAAATATTAAATTGGCATGACATTGAAAGCATCACTAAACAAATGGATCAGAGATAAACGTTAATCTGCCAATGAACATCACAATTCTAGTTCAGTGTTCAACAACCTGCTCAGCATTTTAGTTCACTCAGTTGCGACTGAACTAATGGTATAAGAATACAAAACAAACAGATAAACTTGAATACAAAGAATTGAATTAATAAATTAACTAATGAACAACCAAACAAACAAAAAATTGTTTTTTGGTAACTTTTTAATTTGTATTTAAATATATGGAAGAGATGGTTTGGTTTTATTCAATCCGCATTTGTGGATGAAATATTTAGCCAAACTCATTTTGACGTAAAATATTTCCAAATTTCACTATATTGTAATTATCAATAGGTGCCTGAGAATCTTTATTGTCAATCCAGCTTTGTCAACATTAAAACTTTGTCTTAAAAATGTGTTGCTTGGATAAATGTCATTAAACATATTTGAAGTGAGCTGTTGTTGGGATTGGTAGAGAGAGGTAACCTGTTCTGATTCTGTCTATAATTTCAATCGGATCATCTTTCGACAGATTCTTCCTTTTTAGAGGTAAGGGGAAGTGTTCAGAGGTGAGGGTGCCTCTGGTCATTTTATTATTACACTTCGTGTCTGAAAAGTTATTTCTTCAATTGAGGAAACTGTGGAGTTATGTGTAAGTAAGAGTTGGCCCTTTTATCCATCTGCCACATGAGCAACAGCAGTGGTAAGCTCATGTATCCGAGCCGCTCCTGAACGCAGCAGCAGCAGAGAGGACTGAGACAAATAATCCAATCATCACAGAGAGGGAGGGAGAGAGAGGCAGAGAGGCAGAGAGCGAGAGAGGCAGAGAGCTCATGTCTTGGTTTCAGTCTCTGAGGGATGACTTCACTCTGAAGCCGTTTGAGATCCAACACACACAGTGAGTTTACTTTACTTTACCAGCTTTACTTTCTCTTCAGCAGCTTTGTTGATGACTATTGGTGATGACGTCTGTTTGCTGATCGATACTTGTGCTGGATGCAACTCAGCTCTGGTTTGTGTGTCGACTGCAGCAGCTGTGTGAGAAGTGTGTGTGTATGGATCATGACCAACACTACAGGGTACTGTGTTTATGATGAGCCGATGTCACTGGGCGTCCTTAAAGTTTCAAACATCTCTGGTGCACATTTATTAACTTTCAATGTTTTTACATCAGTGGAAAAAAGTTCTGGGTTCAGCCCCTCATCAGACAAAACTAATCAACTCTGCCCTTAGACCATCACTGTGTGTTTTTTCCATGACAGGATTCATTCCCAGTGAAATCACCCAGTGTGATTTAGTTTGATTTCATGTGGGACATTAACAAGTGTTTCACATTAATATCATATCCACAAGTGATTCTGTGTAAACTGGCACAACTGTCACTATCTGTCAATGTATTTCCTAATAGATCTATTATGTAAAAACTCCCATACTGTCCCTATCCATTATTTTCAATTCAGTTTAGAATGAAATGTGAAGTCATACTGTTTCTTTACAGACGGATATTTATACACTGTAATGCTGTCAGATATTTGAGCTCAAACCGTGTGTGTGGTCCTGGTATTACTCATGTTGTGGGGACCTACATTTCTTTACACAGTCACATTATGGAGACTTCTCCTCCTTATGGGACAAGAAGCAAGTCTCTGTTATGGAACTCGTTACATTGTAAAGTGAAGACATGTTTGAAGGTTAAGTTAGGTTTAGGGTTAAGTAGTAAATATGGTTAAGGGTAAGATGTGAATTGTTGTTGGGCTAAGATTAGGGTAAGGGATAAATTAGTCACGGTTAATAATTGGAACAACAATAGATCACTTGTAAACTCACATTCCAACCCAACAGTTGCCTTCCTATAAGAAAAGTCCTGACTTCCTTTTACAAATGTTTCATTGAATCTGCCATGACCCTTAACATAGCTGCGTGGTTCGGGTCCCTCAGTAAAATCCACCGCAACCCACTGAACGAAATCACAAGAATGAGCAGCAGAATAATTGGACTGGAGCAGGAACCATTCATTTTCAAGAGAAGGACAAGAATAAAAGGAATGTAAATAACATCAGACACCACACACACACACACACACACACACACACACACACACACACACACACACACACACACATTGTGTCACGAGGAGATACACATCACTCACATTCAGGACTAAGGACAATGTCAAGCTTGGTGCCTTTGTGGCAGACTCATAATGGTTGATCTTTTCATTTTAACAATATTTGTTTTGTATTTGTTAATTTTACAGTGAGTCGTGCAGTGCCTGTTCTCTTGGCCTGTGTTAGAGCTCCGGAGCTACTTCAGAAGTATTCCCTTGTCATTAGTGAGTCCTCCTCTAAAAGTTCTACAGTATACTGTCACTTTTTATTATTTGTGTGCTGGACGTTGTGTGCTGAGCTTTTTATAAACAGTCTATGGTGCAGAGTGAAATTAGAAGACGTTGTGTTCATCCTACCTGGTTTATCTGCACTGAAGATTTTATTGTCAATGTTTTTCATGAAATGAAACTAAATTAGCTTTCTTACTGTTAACATAATTGTTGCTTCTGACATTTGTGTATTTAGTAGGTAGATTTGTGCACTAATCACTGTTGATTGCTCTCTGGAGGTTGTATGTGGTAAATAAAGTTCCTAACAGAAAGAATATAATTAATTAAATTGAATAAGGTTACGGTTAGGCTGTCCTCAACGAATAGAAGTCAATGCAAAGTCCTGATAAAGATTGTGTGTGTTTGTGGTTTGTGTGTGTGTGTGTGTGTGCTCTGTGTTGGTGGCAGGTCAAGGACAGTCCAGATTAAACAGTTACCGTTGACTGTGTGTGAAGCACAGTAATCCTCGACACAGACACTGACTTCGAAGCAGAGTCGGGTCGTCTGTCTGTCTGTCTGTGTGTGTGTGTGTGTGTGTGTGTGTGTGTGTGTGTGTGTGTGTGTGTGTGTGTGTGTGTGTGTGTGTGTGTGTGTGTGTGTGTGTGTGTGTGTGTGTGTGTGTGTGTGTGTGTGTGTGTGTGTGTGTGTGTGTGTGTGTGTGTGTGTGTGGATGAGAGACTATTGATCTGCTGCTCTGATCCTCATGAGCACATGGCTGTAGCACAGTGTGGGACTTCTGATTTGTATTGTTGTGTTTCTCTGTGAAGCAAACGTCAATAAACCAAACATACTGTTCACTCTAAAGCCCGGTACGTTGTAATGTGAGTATTATCAGAGCAGGCTGAGGAGGATACATGAGTTTAAGGGCATCAGTGCTGCTAATCTGACTGAGAAGCTTGATAAATATGACTCTGTGGGTGTGCGGTCTGTCAACCGCCACGCTGATTAGAGGGCTGGACAGGTCGTCTGTCACTGTGTCATTGAACAAACCCTCAGAGGTTTTGCAGAGACGTCCTGTCCTGGACACATTGTTTGTTCTCCGTGCTCTCTGCTTCTTGTGACTGTTCTTGTCGTGCGGCCTGTGCAGTCTGAGTGAAAGCCGTGTCTTTCTCATTGATTGTCCTTAGGGAGGAACATGAGGCAATCACATGATTATTTGAATTTCCCACAGTTTCCGTTGCCATTATGTACATTTAAGTCTGGAAAAAACACGTTTTTGCCTCATAAGAATGCATCAAAACAGCATTTATAGAAACTTAAATGAGTAATTCTGCTGATAATCACATGTTTGAAAATATTTGGAGTGCTCCTTTTAATAAAAACACAATCATCTTGTGTGGCTCGGACGGGCATTTGCCATGGATTTTATGTGGTTGGTTGCATTATGGGAAATATAGGATCTAGTGTTTTTGGAGATTGATCTAAACTTGTAACTAAAAGTCAGACTATTTTAACCGCTGCTGCTTCTATTGTGACCTTTTACAATAAGTGGCCACATGCTTCAGATCGTGAATTTTAAGACTGAATACATCACAGTGGCACAACTAGACTGTCCCATTTTGAAGACTCCTTCAATTGCGTCCTTCTTTAACCGAGAAACGAAGAATCCAATGGGTGGATCGTTCCCGGCCCAACTTAGCTCACGATTCATTGCACTTCAGTGACAAACCATTTTTTAAAGAGTTAATGCAACGGCAAGTGACGAGATGTCGAGCTGGTGATGCAGATCACATAAATCCTCTGTATCC